>NC_091589.1:26345893-26366358 GCF_042767895.1 Penaeus vannamei
TTGCTGTTGTTATTATTATAATGATTATTATTGTTGTTACTCTTTTTTATGATTGCTGTTATTATTATTTTTATTATTATTATTATTATTATTATTATTATTATTATTATTCCATATATGAGCGCTGAAATGCTTTAGATTTTTATTGTCACTCATTGGTATTATTATTGTTTTCATTACTTTTATTATTATTATTATTATTGTAGTTGCTGTCATTTTTCTTCTTGATAATGTTATTATTACCTTTATTGTTATTGTCATTATTGATATTGCCATTAATATTATTATTGTTGTTGGCAATGGAAGCATTATATTTATTGTTATTATTATTATTATCATTATCATTATCATTTTTATGATTATTGTTATTACCATTATCATTTTTTTATCATCATTAGTATCATCATTGTCATTTGTTATTATCATTCTTACTCATGATCTTATCTTTTTTCTTTTCTTTTCTTTTTTCTTTTTTTCTCTCTTTTTTTTTATTGTCTTATGTCAGTAACTATGTTTTCCTTCTTCTTCTTCCACCTTTTTGTTTGTTCCGCCTCCACAGACACAAATTTCGTTTTGTGTTCAGCAAGTGAGAAGGAAACATTTCCTGAAATTGATTTTTTTTTATGTACATTTATGTAATTATATTTACCCAATTGTTAGATTGCACGTGATTACTTTATAGAATACTCGGTGGAAATGGAGAATTTACTTACGACTGCTGTCACTTGATTCCGTCCGAAGGAGCGCACATTATTAGAGAGAAGTAAATATAGATCTTTTGTTTAAATGATGAAGTATTTCTGAAAAATTCATTTTTCGATTTGTGTTAATGTTAGAATACAGAGACTGTAGGTAGGCATTAAGTTTTATATCTTGTAAAGAAATACACATGTGGCTGATGATACATGCCAGATCCAGAGTAAATATAAGCTTTGTGCTGGTTACCTAAGTCAGAATAGCAATTTTTATTGATTAAATTTTTTTTGTTTGTTTGTAATTCATTCAATTTAGTCTAAGAAAATAGTAGAAAACAAGAACAGGTTGTGGTTCCTGATAATGTGATTTAGGTAGGCAGAAGGTTCATAAGAAAGCAAAGAGATGGTGTGCGCTGGAGTAACTATGGAGGTTTGAAGGAAAGGAGGAGTGCAGTCGTGTTGAGAAGAGCTCATAAGGATGCATTGAAAAACATTGGTAAGGTATCTGCTTCCTTCTCCCTCTTTCCCCTGCCTTTCCTCTCTCTCCCTCCTCCCTGCTTTCTTTCTTCCCTCTTTGCCTCTTCTCTGCATTCCCCTGCATTCTCTTTTCCTTTCTCTCTCCTTGCCTCTCCTACTCCCTTCCTGCTTGGACACACTTGTCCCTGAGTCTTGCATTCTGTAGAGGGATTAGTGGTGTTGGCAAAGGTGTGGGTACTCAACCTGCAAATGAAACTTTAAGAGGTTGTTAAAATGTTAGAATTGTTTTTATAAGATGGCTAATAAAAACTTGGACAAAAATAGGGGAGGCATGTTTTTAAGCTTGTCTTGGGTCTATTCCTCTGTATTGTTATTATACGCAACAGGACGTGGCCTCGTGCTTTCCAGCTTGGACTTTGCCTTGTGAACACATGCGTAAACCTGGTAGGTCATAGGCTGACTCACCAGGTGCACTGAGGGCAAACCACAGTCATGCACGACACCCCACAACCGAAATGTCATTTTGTAATGTACCTCGGCTGTGTTGACTACGTAGTATGTTTAAGGAAAGTAGGGTGTGAGGTTAGTGATATTTTAAGAGAGGCTTTGTTTGTTAACAAAAAGTAACGGTATGTTGTGATACTACAGGCAGAGTCACAGAACTCCTGCCTGTGCTGTGATAATGGCAAGGACATTGTTGCCAGATTTTTGGTGTTTCTTTTCTCTTTTTCTCTTTAAAGCCTGCTATGGATTGACAGGTGACATCTCAGAATACCTTATATTTTGATGTAACTTATTAACTTTACTTATGTATAAGAAATGAAGGAATATGGAGTACTTCTTTATAATTAATTATTCATGTTTATGGTTAATCTGCTATGAAGTAAGTCTGTGTATTTGAAGACCAGTGATCAATGTTGGTATGGATACCCTTGCTCTCGCATCTAAAATGTGACTCAAAGTGTTGCAAAGTCTGACAAAAGCAAGTGGAAGTGAGCTGTAGGACTTTTGAAGCACACAGTTTGGTTTGTACTTAATTTTGTGTGTGCAATTAGTCCTGGATATTTATATTCCTTGATGAGGAATGCTGAGTGGTACAAATTACAGAGAGATGATGTGAAGAAAATAGAAGAACAGAAACTTTCTAGAAATGACTATTTTATTGTATATTTTTTGGCTTATTTATGTGAAAGTTCAGTTATTTATATATTTTTATATTCATTTGTATTTATATACATGTGTGTGTGTGTGTGTGTGTGTACATTATATATAGAGAGAGTGAGAGACAGACAAACAGACAAAAAAACACACACACACACACACACACACACACACACATACAGAAACACGCACACACATACAGAAACACGCACAAACATACAGAAACACGCGCACACACACACACACACACACACACACACACACACACACACACACACACACACACACACACACACACACACACACACACACACACACACACACACACACACACACACACACTTACACAGAAACACAGAAACACAGACATACATGCACATTAATAAACACACATACATGTATTTTGTTTTTGTTTTTGTTTTTCCCATTTGAAAATATGTATCCCAGTGATGTGGAATTGAAATAGAAACTTTACAGATTTACAGAGGCTAATGAAAATGAAGATATATTCTTGTATATTTTTGGTTATTCTGTATTTTTTATTTTTTGCTTAATTTCTCGTGTGTGATTGTGCATTTGGCAACTATTTACTAAACGCAACCAGGGTTTTCGTGCTTATTTTTTCATCATTGCAGCTGTTGCAGTTTGTGTTTCTACCCACTTCTATGTGTCTCCCTGTACACTTGACAACAGTGTCTAATTAATTTCTCAATAACCAGTGTAATTAATGTTTAGGAAATATAAGTTTCTTGGGACTGTTATGGATAAATGGCTGTGGTTTTTGCATTTGTTTGTTAACCTCTTTTTGTGTCTCTACTTAGGGAGATTAGTGATTGTGAATGGGTTTTTTATCATTTTATATTTTATGTGTTTTGTATATAGTTATCTTTTATATGTCACTTTTTATGTATGGTTATTGAATAGGAGTTTCTTCTGAAGCACAACAAACAGGCAAGCCCACATTGACAAAAACACAGATTTTGACTTTGCAAGAAAATGTCAACAAGGATGTTCATGCATCAGTTTTCTGCTTACAAGCACTCAGTTGGAGATGAGCATACAAATGTTTGGGGTGGTGGAATTGTTTTCTCTTTTGAGGCTGGTTTTGTTCCAGCATCTTAAAACAGCAAGCGGAGTATGCACAAAAAAATCTCACAGGAATATCTGTATGTTTTGTATTTTGTTTTATGTTACATATGTACATAATGTGTGTAGGTATGTGTACATATACAGTCATGTGCTGCATAACGTCTGATCGGGCAATGTCTGACAGTATATATGTCTCACGAGTGTGCTATTTTCTTTAGAAAGTATTACTGTGAAGTGCATCAGGCTCCCAAATGCATCAGAACTAATTTAACAAATCAGTATCTATCTGTCAGGTACACTACAATAACTATATGATCGGTGCTCACACAGCATTGAAATCTCATGACATCCAGTTTCACAGAACATGTCATGGACGTTAAGCAATTCATGACTATATATTCATATACATATATACATGTATATAAATACTTACATATATGTGTATATATACTTACATATATATACACACATATATATTGTTATGCTTGTTATACAGTAATGATAGTAATGAAGCCATGTGAAGCATTTATATATTTGTAAGATTTAAGCAATGTTTCTGCCAGCAACATGATTCAGTTTCTTTTTTATGCTATTTTCTGTTCTCAAACAGGACAAAAAGAATGAAACAAAGTATGGAAAGGACAAAAAGTTTCACAAGATTAAATTAACTGTTTTAGTTTCTTTTTTTCCTTCTTTTTTATTTTTTTATTTTTAGAAATATGAACTCGCTGACTAATGTATCCAGTAGAATATAATTTAGTTTACCTTAAGGTACTCTTTTCGAATGAGAATAGGTTGCTGTAGAAAGTAATATATCTGTACTTTTAATCAAAATGTAAAAGCTTTAATTGAATTTCTATGAAAATCATATCACATCCCAAGAGTAGTCGCACAATGTCGTTTTGTAGTGGCCGACAAACGTCTGATTTTGGTGCGGCAAACAGAGGAGGAGTTGAGAGGCCGCATGTGCCACAGTGTTTGTTGTTAAGGGACCAATCTTCAAGTCATTGTTAAAGGGAATTAAAGAAATAAATTTTTGAAATGTTTCATTTACCATTTTTTGTGTCTATGTATTTTATATTTACATTAACTTCTTGTATTTACTAATTTAACAGTATGAGAATTTCCATGTTACTTAAAGAGCAGTCAGTATCCCAACAGATGATCAGATTGTGTAAAAAGTGTTCATGCAAAATGCTGATCTAGAGATGCCATTGACCTGATTGTTAGTAACAGTAAATATCGTCAGGAAAGACCTTCAGACATATAACCTAGTAAGCAATAACAGAGGTGTTATAACGATGCTGCAGTGGTTTGGAAGAAAGTGTAAGAGTTCATAGATGAATTCTTAGTAGTCTAAACTCTTTTGTGCCTTTTTTTTACTTTCTCCAAAGAAGTAATAGCATTTTATATAGGTTCTATACTACCATGTAAATTATTTTATATTAAATGCATTAAAAACCCGTCATTAATTACTTCAGATGTGGGGCTGTATCGAGTTACTTCATGGGCATATTTCTTTAGTAACTTATTTTTCATTATCTTTTCACAAACCTGTTAGAACAGTGAGCACTATGTACCCCCAGATGTACATTTACTCCAGTTTCAATAAAGCTTCTGTAATTGATATTCCATTATTATTTGATATACTGGATAAAGCATCAAATGTACTCAGCTAAACTTTGTACATTGACTTTATGTTGAAATTTGAATAATAATCTTGCATTCATTGGATAATGCAGGACCAAAGGTATTAATGTATACCATTTATTATAATTTTTAAATAATTTTGTGCACTTCTGTATATTGGAAGGATAACTGAAACAGGCATAATTACCCAAAGATAGTGCAAGTCAAAAAAGTTCATATTATGATTGGTTGTTTATGATTCCTATGTCGAACAGTTCATGGTTAATGGTTGAAACAAATAAACGTGCTTGACGTCAGAGGTCATATAGCACCATGGTATAGGATTGTGGCAAAAAGGGTAAAGAAGAATTAAAGATTAGGTCAAATGTGTTAGATGTCAAAGATTAGCAAGCATTATAGGATAGTATGGTAGTGGAAAGGGAAAAGTGTGGAGCCAATGAAGTAGAGCAGAGATTAGTAAAAAGGGAAGGTTTAAGAAGGTATGGCAATTGAGAGGACTTGATGGGGTGAGGGGTAACAGAGGTAGAATGGTTCAAAGGTAGAGACATCTTGAGAGGATGGGAGAGGAGCAGAGCAAAGGACAGTTTTGGAATAAGAAGAGTGAGAAAAACCTCATTGCCACTTTCTGTCTGGCCTCTCATAGAGAAGCCTAGCTTGAATCTGAGAACTGCTGTCTCACATTCAAGCTTATAGGCAGGGCAGCTCCTATAAAGTACATTATGGGAGCCATCACCATTGGCACAGGTAAATGACAGCAGAGCAAATTGAACGGTCATTACCAGGTTCGGCACATATAGGGCAGTGGGCTGTGGAGTGACTGGGTGGCCAAAGAGCCAACATATCTGACCTTTACGAGGAAAGGGTCTATATGGTCGGATATGGTAGGACACTCCACCAGTATAAACTTCATGGGGGTCAGGTCTACAGAGGCTAATCTTGGCAGTATTGGTATGGGACTTACAATGTCTTCTGGGAGGAATACTGTAGAAATAAATGTACTGCCACTGCATCAGAATCAACAAGGCAGGCAAGTAGGCCGTGACCAGTTTTTGTCACAGATGGGACAATCAGTCAAGGTGGGGTGTAGTTCAGTAGAAATGGGTTTGCCAGTAAGGTCAGTCACGGTAGATAAAGCTTGGGATTCAGATTTAATTGTGACAAAGCATAAACAATCAGGACTATTGTGAAAGGATACTTTGCATACTTTTTTTGGGGAGACACTTGAAAGTGAAGGGTATTCTTAGGGTAGGAGGCTTTGGAGGAAATCACAAAGAATCGATCCCACTTGGCTAGACTAAAGATAGTCCTCAAAAGGTTTGCAGAGGTGGAAGCAGTAGGGCAAGGACAGGAGGAAGATGAGATGGGCTGATAGTAGTTCTGTGAGGCAGAGGACAGTAAAGATGAAAAGTAGTAATAAGAGAGGAGAGAATAGACAATGAAGAAGACTTTGCAGTAGATGGGGTGGAGAATGTTGGGAGTGAGGAAGGTTGAGTAATGCCCTGGCTGGGTGGTTCGGAATGGATCGAGTTGGCAGTAAGCAGAAGGACTTTTAGTATCAGTGGTTGGAGAAGAGGCAGGGGTCAGAAAACTAACAAAATCAAATTCAGATAGGCTAGTTGATGAAGGGGCAAGCCTCAATGCTCCTAATAAGGGTAAAGAATCTTCATTATTGTCCATGGTGATCCTGAATAAAATTGGAAAAAGCAACAGTCCACCCCTCAGGGTACCCTTAAGGGGTAAGGCCTAGGCGATTAACCAAAGGAATACCATGTCTACAGCTCCAGAAAGCTGTTCATGAGTGACACAAAGCCAGCCTTCCATCCTCTAACACCTTAGGAAAGGGACAGAAGATGGGGATGAAGTAGATACAGAAGAGGAAAGAGGGAGTAATGATTAATGGTTAAAATCAAAATAAATGTGCTAGACATCTAAGGTCATATAGCACTATAGGAAGGTATAGTAAAAGGTGATGTCAGGTGTTAGTTGCTATGCGTCAACCATCTAGAGTAATGTTGAAAGGAAGATGGGTAACGGGTTGATGAGTGAAAGGGTTATGGTGGTTTAGGTATGGGAATTATATCAAGTGAAGGATATTTATGCGTCTGAGGGAGGAGAACAGGGTGTCAAGGCAGAAGCTGTTGGATTCTGTAAGGATGTCTATGTTGGGAGGTCGGTGAACGGAGGATAGGTGTGGAAAAGCAGAGGTATGTGCTGTATTTAACCGTGGGGTCTCAGTCTTCGTCTCCTAAGCCCCCCCACGACAACAACGGGCAAGGGATTGGGGGGGATGTGTGAAGACAAAGGCCAAGGTACAGGGTAGTTCTTGCTGTTGGCCTCCCATTCTTGCCTGACTCCATCCAAACTCTTACCAGCCATCACTGGCTCATGTATGTCAGTTGGGAAAACTATCTTCAGAGGTCAAAATCAGATGTACAAAGAAAAACAATGAGATGGGTCTTGACAAAATCTTTTTAAAATTTGTCCTAATATATTTTCTAACATTTTAACGAAATATGATACTTGAGAGAAACTCACACTTAAAATAATTTGTCTTGACATATAAAAACATTCAAAAATTGTAATTGTTTATTGACAGTATCATACAAATATACCCCTCTTATCCAACATACAGAGCCATTTATCATGTCTACAAAAAATAATAAATACGTTAAGGTAAAAAAAATCAGAACACATTAAAAATAAAAGATTGAAATCTATCACTGTTAGACGCAACATTTATATACACAGATATATATATACACAGAAAATTTTTGAAAACATTAGTTTCTTCTTCTCCGGACTCTGGATATTCTCCATGCATTCGGCTCCTCGTATTTGTTGTAGAGAGGTTCCAGGCGCTGGTTCTTCTTGTACTTGCTGAGCTTGGTCGGGTCTCCCTGCTTGAAGAATGATGGGGCGAACTCTACCAGCCACTTGGGGTCGATCGTTGTTACCTCACGCATGTACTCTTTTGTCGTCTGGACCAGTTCGTGATAGACAACCCTGGCAGGGAGAAATGGGCCATATAAGCTAGCGATTCTCTGTATGTATTTTTGAGTTTTCCCACAAAACTAAAATTATATTTTGTAAGATATCTATATATAATGTCTTTTCATGAATAATTTCATATAGTTTAATGTATCAAGGATTAAAAAATACATTAATTATAAAAAATAAATTTAGCAACATTATTACTACAACAGATACCTACCACTCAGGCTGTCTGTTGAAGAGGGATGATGAGGGGTGAATGTAGACCACCTGCGAGTCGACTAGGGTTCGGTAGCCCTCCTGAGGGTCCTTCTTAGCAGCATTACGGAAGAACCCAGAGCAGATGGCCTTCTGGGCTCTTGCCACATTCTTGCCACAAGAGACCACATCCAGCTTGTGCCTTTAGGGAAGGAGAGAGAGGAGGAATCAGTGTAAGATTGGTCCAATAGGCAGAGAAACGGCATATCATAAAATATTATTTAACCCATTAATGGCGGTATATTTTGAAGCCGAAAATAAAAGATTCCGGGCGGCTACAAAATTGGCAGCCCGCCGGCCATGGCCTGCTACTGTGTCGGAGCGCAAGCCCCAATACAGTGTCACACTGGCGGGACGCCTGGCAATGTTTATTTTTTCGGATGTCTCATATGAGGGACAGCCATTGTTAGTAGGTTAATGGGAGTCTGTGTTGAAATGCAGACAGACAGCAGACATATCAATCCATGATGCATGTAAATCATCAACGGTTATTATTCTATAATAAATCATACATATGTAAATAAAATTTACATAAGAATAACAAGTAAATGACCCCTCCCCCAAACACACACACACAGATATGCATCTAGTATATGTTCATACAGTAACTTCAAGGGACCATTTCTGGGCAAGAAATTTTGATTGTCTAATCTATCCAGACAGAGGACTGGATAACTATATGATACTATAAATCTGAAAGACTGGAAATTCCACAATGTATATATCAACACTATACTGTACTATAGTATATATACATAATGTATACTTATAGGAAAGTATTACTAATGATGATGATAATCAAAATAGTGCTATTTATAGCATTGTCAACAACATTACAACAATCTCCTAAACCCTACCTGTCCATGATGCCCAAGAGCTGCTTCCTCACGTCCTGTGCCCTCTTGAGCGTGCGCATCTGGACAAAATTCTCATAGCACCAGGCATTCGAAAACTTGTTGTTCTTCCACGAGTTGTAGACAGCGAGGAGGGTGAGGTGGTCGCCCTCTGCCTGGTTGAACTTGGCCTTCTTCTGGTCTGCCAGTGCCTGCTTCTCTTTGGGCCTGGGAGGGGGAGAGGGGGGATGTTAGTGATTAGCTATTGTCATTAAAGTCAATGTCCCTGTGTAGCAAAGACAGCTAGGATTTGCTCTGTTTCTTACCTGTCTTGCAGAAAATACATGTTACTAATATCAGTTTACTGTACTCTATCTTTGCCTTACATACCCTACCATCCCCTCCCTACCTAACTCTTAACTATCTTATTCTCTTATACCCTATAAAATACATCTTAACCCTACTCTACACTATCCTACTTTACCTTATCTTACCTTACCCAATTCATTCCTTACCATGCTCTGCCTTAGACTAACCTTACCAAATTTAGACTAAAATGAAAGATATAACTGTGAATGACACTGAATATTGTACTATGACATAACATGAATTAACGATTTACAATATCTAAAATCACAAAATCTAAGCAATAATCAAATAAAAAAGATTAGCTACATAACTATCGCCATACTTTTCTGTACATCCAGATATAAAGACTACTGTAACTCATTAATGCAGTTACAGAAAAGGAAAAACATAACAAAAATGCACCCAATGAGCATTTGTACACCATAGTACTTGTGCTGCATTCGAAACTCCTTGTCTTGTTAGTTTGGAACCTCTAAGGCCTTCACTGCAAACAGCTTGAAAGTAAACATTCACTATCTTATCATACCAGTGTCTTTATTTCACATGTTGCATAGGTTTTGTAACTCCTTTGATATATAACTGACTTACCTGCAACTGACAAACACAAAAATATACTTTTTTATCATCAATGAAAGGCCTGCAACTGTAACTGTTTGCATATAAATGCTATTGTGATGTCATCTCGTCCTACTCGCCCAGCTTCAAAGGAGGGCGAACTGGACGAGATGGACAACTTGTCCAGGACGAGAAAGTAGAGGTTCCAGACAGTAAAAACATCTTGTCTAACTTGTCTGGATGTGCAAGACATGGAGTTCTGATTACAGCAATGATAGATGTGAATATCATGACATGAAAACAAGATTGACGAGAGTTGGGGAATGAGATTTAAAAATGTTACATCCTCTCACATAACATTCATCTGCAATCTTTTCTATTAAAACAAAATAGCTATGACAAAGTGCTGAGCCTCACCTATAGAACACATTCTGAACAGACAGCATGGAGACGATGGTCAGGATTTCATCAGAACACTGCAGGTGAACCGACATGATAAGCATCTTGGAGAGGTTGGGGTCAAGGGGGAACTCGGCCATCCTCCGGCCCAACCTCGTCAGCAGACCCTCATCATCAAGGGCACTAAAGGGAGAAGAGAATGGGTCAAGTCCTTCTTGATATTTTCCTATTACAATTTTGAGGGTCTTCTATAGCAAAATCACATTGTCAGGTATTATAGTACTGAAAAACAATCTATTTTAACAATGCTTTTCTCAAGGGCTGAGTGAACTCTATGCATCCTAGTGGCATGTATGCTGAGCAAGGCTGTCTCAAATGTATATCAGGCCACCACTATCTCATTCCATCCATAGTTTACATCTCTTCTACTGTGTAGGCTTTGCTTACAAGCCAAAAAGTAGCACTAGGACCTCTTATTACCATGTGTCTATCTTTAAGCCACATACCAGAATATTATCAGAGAAAGTACAGCATGAAAACAAACCTGCCCATTGCCCCCATGTCGATAGCATGGAGGCACTGTGTTAAGTAATACTTTATACAACCAGTTAGTTTTCTCTTTAAAAATATGACTTAGTTTTCTCTTAAAAAACATGACACTATCATTTACTAGCTGTTTTATCAAAGAATAGATCTGGCACATCATTCCAAGAAAGTTATGAATGAAAATTAATAACCTGACAGACATGCGGATGATTAATGCTGAACTTTGATTAATATAATTGCCCTGCCAATTTTTAATATCAGTGTAAATGAAATAAATAACAATGACAACAAAAATATGCATGCAGTATAATACTCAATGCGATAAATATGGACACTGGATATACCCATTCCCTTCACATACCTTAGTGAGTGCAAGGTTTCTAGGGCCATGACCATAGCATCTGTGGGGGGCGGGTCCATGAAATCGAAGCCCAAGAGGTCGTTAATCCCCATAGCTTTAAGCTGAAGCACAGTGGCTGCTAAATTTGTGCGCTGAATGTCTGGCACACTTGTTGGCAACATCTCATCTCTAGGAGTCAAAATCAAGTAAGTTTACATCAGTTAGGTCAAATATTGTTTCAAATTTACTTAAAATTATACATATAATTTCATGTCTATATGGTGACAAAATAGTGCACTGTATATCTTTCAAAATCTAATGTAACAACTGCAAATGGTTCTTATCAGCACTGTTTACGCAACATAAATTTATAAAATACATGATATCCATTTGTATACATGACAAAAAAATCATATATAATGCCTTGCTCATAAACCAGTCAAAATTCAATCCTTGGCCTTGACAAAGCAAGATCACTACTCTCTTGGCAGATGATGACAAAGCCTTACCTGTATGCTCTCTCAGTGTAGAGTCTGTAGGTCTTCCCAGGGCCTGTGCGACCTGCACGTCCTGCCCGCTGCTTGGCTCCAGCTTGAGAGACAGGTGTTACCATCAGGGAGTCCATTCCTGTCTTGGGGTTGTATACTTTTTGCTTCACAAATCCTGAAAGAAAATAAACCATAACATGTTTCACTGATCAAAGCATAAACTGACATAAGAAAATACCAATGGCAGGTTTCATTAGCTTATATCAACAGTAATGCTATCAAACACACACCTGGATCAACAACATAGTAGACACCATCAATGGTGAGTGAGGTCTCTGCAATGTTGGTGGCAATCACAACTTTCCTGGAGCCAGGTGGGGCAGGCTCAAAGATCCTTGTCTGCATCTCAGAGGGAAGGGCTGAGTACACAGGGAGGATAATCAGTTCAGGTACATCACTACCTAGGGCTTTCATACGCTCATACAGCAACTCACACGCTGTGTCAATCTCCTCTTGACCTGTAAGGAACACCAGGATGTCCCCTGGGGGCTCTGCCAGGTGGATCTGCATCACAGTGATCAGTGCTGCATCCAGGTAGTCTGTTTCAGGCTCACGGGTGTACAGAATCTCAACAGGGAAGGTGCGGCCAGGAATCGTGAAGATTGGAGCCTGGTTGAAGTACTCGGAGAACTTCACTGCATCTAGGGTGGCTGATGTCACAATCAGCTTTAGCTCAGGTCTCTTGGCAACAGCCTGCTTCAGGAGACCAAACAGCACGTCAGTGTGTATTGTTCTCTCGTGAGCCTCATCCAACATAATGCATGCATATGTGGACATGTCTGGGTCGATGAGGCACTCTCTCAGTAACATACCATCCGTCATGTACTTGATAACAGTTTCTGAGCTAGTACAATCCTCAAATCGAATGGTGTAGCCAACCTCCTGGCCAAGGCGACAACCAAACTCCTCTGACACCCTCTTGGCCACGGACATTGCTGCCACTCTCCTGGGTTGCGTGCATCCAATCTTACCCTTGGCTGTGAAACCCACTTCTGCCAAATACTGAGTAATCTGAGTCGTCTTCCCTGATCCTGTTTCCCCAACAACAATGAGAATCTGATTATCATGGACAGCCTTGATCAGCTGGTCGCGGAGCTTGTAGATGGGGAGGCTCTGTCGCTGTTCCAGAAGGGACATGTTTGTCTTTTTACCATATGATCCTCGTGTACCACCTGCAAATCAAAGTCACATTGAATAACATCATATTCAGTAATATATTTATTAATCACTTATCAAAGACTAGCAAACTGACTATCCACTTTGCAAAAGACTCTTCAGATATTCAATCTGTAAATGAAACATTTTAAAAAGCATCTCTTATAAGGAATTTTAGTAAACTTTACCTGTGATGTGTCTCTTCCACTCTGGAACCTCCTGCTGCTGTGTGGGCATGCCACGTGACATGGCTGGGTCTATCCGCTGGGTTTCAGGCAGCGGGTCGTTCCAGTTCTGACCAAGGTTGGAAGGCTGTGAGTCCATCTCGCTCTCCCTCTGGGCCATCTTCACCTCACGTCGCTCCTTAGCCAGGGCGCTCTGCATCATGGCAGCTTGTGCAAGAGACCCATCAGGGTTCTTCATGATCCTCACTGGACTAAGCTCCTCTCGCACCCTCCCATACCCACGCAGGAAGGCTGGCTCCTCTTCCACCAACTCAATCTCCACATCCTCTTCATCGTCATCTTCTCCGCCCATCACTCCCTGCTCCTCATCAAAATCTGGGAATTCAGATTTGCTGATGCAGTTGGCTGCCATCATCTGCTTGAGCTCCCACCGCTCCGGTGATGAGATGCGATTCACACGCTTGTATGTAGCCAAATCTTCCTCATCTGTGCCTGTGGGTGGAAAACCAGATGCATTACTTCTTTTCTATCATTTACATCTTCACCGACTCAAAACTGTACACAATTCTAATTTGAGTATGCAGTTTAAATGCTGAAAGCCACAACCTGTTATGCACGCTAACATTCTCTCCTCACTTCCTGCTCTTGCCAATAGATTTATAGTGAAGTGCTTCACATGCAAGGTTTTTAACTTATATAACTAAAGAGAGATGTTCGAGTCATATCAATGCAGCCCTCCGAACTACAGGTTATTGAAACTTCACATAATAACTTACTGCAGAATAAGTATAGAGATGGTATACAATGTTGATCTTCTAAACATCTGGCCTTACCTTTAGTCAGCTCCATGAGTGACATAGGTCTGTCGGGGTTCCTCATGGCATCCTCATCCTGGCTGTTTCCTCCCATGGGTGCAACATTAGGGTTGAGGTCTTCACCTGTGTCCTGATCAACATCCTTCATAGACAGCGATGTCTTCTGGCCCGTGAAAGACAGGACCTTCACCTGTTGTGTTGAAAAAAAAAGGGATCAGTTTTCAGGCATTTGGATAAATGATACTGATGAGAGAAAAAAAAAAAGAAGAAAAAAAAAAAATACAGTTCATTTCATCAAAATGGTTTTCTGTCCTTTTTGTTTTCTCTTCAAGGGCTGACCATTTAACACTGTTACTAAATTAATAATAAAGATTCTCTTCTTAAAGATAAAAGCACTAATAACAGCAACATTCCTAAACTCTTGTCATCATATTCCTGGAAGGAAAATCTCTCACCTTCACTTTCTGCCCCTTCACTACCACATCCGACACATTTGTCACACGTCCTTCTCTGCGCAGCTGAGAGATGTGAACCAGACCTTCCAACCTCCTACGCAGTCCTTCCAGCTGCACAAAGCACCCAAAGTTGAGGATGTTGGTCACTTTACCTTCGTAAACCTATGGGAAATGTTAAGGAGAGATTAATGTGAGATGAGGAGCTGGAATCAGTAGGCTAACTGACACTGTGGAAACCTCTGTAAAGAGAAATTACCATAAAAAATAATTCAGGATACTTCAGTTGAGGTATTGACTGTGTAATAAGAAAGAATTGTGATAGGATTGTAATAAATCTTAATTATTTAATATTTCACACAAGAAATTTTTCAGACTGAAAAAGAAATCATCAAGAACAGAAATTTAAAGATCAGATCACTTTCCAAAATAAAAAGTATCCCATGACATATATGAAAGTGTAAGCAGAGCAAATAAAATTCACCTTCCCAACAACAGGGTTCTCATCAGGCGGCCTGTTGACAAAGGCCTCACGGTTGCTTCCTCTTCCTCTCTCCTGTTCTCTGTCTCTATCTCTGCTCCGGCTCCTGCTTCTTCTCGGGTGCCTGTCTCTCCCCCTGCTTCTGCTCCTCTCTCTCCTGTCCCTTTCCTTTCTATCCCTGTGCCTGTCTCGGCTGCGACTCCGCTCCCTCCTCCCTCTGTATCTTTCTTGGCTCCTTGACCTCCTCCTGTCTCTTTCCCTGTCCCTGTCCCTGTCCCTGTCCCTGTCCCTGTCCCTGTCCCTATCCCTGTCCCTGTCCCTTTCTCTATCCCTGCTGCGGCTTCTGCTCCTCCTCCTCTCCCTCTCTCTTTCCCTTGATCTCCTCTTCTTTTCCCTGCTTCTGCTTCTACTCCTACTTCTGCTCCTACTCCTGTTCCTGCTACGGCTTCTGCTTTTGCTTCTGGCCTTGGTATTCTGCTTAGAGGGAGCATGCGACTCCAGAAAGGCCATCAGGTCATCCACCTCCAGTGATGGGTCAGGCTTCACCTTCCTGTCTTGCTTGTCTTCCTTCTCTCGTTCACGGTCTTTGTCCTTCTTCTTCTTTTTCTTCTTCTCTTTCTCCTTGTTGTTGCCATTCTTGAGACGGTGTTCTGTCTGGGGCTCCTCCTTCACCTTAGGCTTTAGCTCATCATCCAACATGTTGAGTACTTTGGGATCGTTAGGCAAGGCCAAGAAGGGCAGCATTTCACGTTTCCAGTCCTTCTCTGTCTTTGGCTTTCCTGGCTCTTCCTTTATCTTTTCCGGCACAGGGCCAGCCGTGAGGGACGGCATCATGTGCTGAATCAACCTCCACAAACTTTCAACAAATGAATCCTGCAAGAGTAAAGGAAACATCAAAGAGAGAAGATATCATTCATTCTATATGCACAGGAAAACAAATTTAAAAAGAAAAATACAATCATTGGTTTGCAAAGCAGAACAGATTATGAGTAATATTGGAAAAAAGAATTGCAGAGGAGATTAAGAGCTACTATGAGAATGCATTTTTTCACCAAACATTTACTTTGAGCATGTTGGTATCTCCTAAAATATGCTACATCTGTAATGGGCAAAACTCTACTTTGCAGATGAAAGATTACCTATTTACAGAACTGATGGGGGGGGTGGGGGAATGGACAAGAAACCAGCCTACCAACCTCATTTTCTCCTATACTTTAATCAACTACATGCATACGGATGGGGAAGGGACAGCTAAAGGAGCAATGATTGTTTACATCACTTGTTTTGACCATATCTAACTTAATCCAAGCAGTCAAAAAGATGAATTTCAATACTGGCACCGACACAGCCACTGAAGGGATAGCGGGCAGTAGGTTTAGGATGGGCAGCCAAGGGATGAAACAGGGAGGTACATGAAATGAGACTTGCTCTATCTTGGACCATGACTTCGGAGTGGTTTAGGATAATGGAGCACCAATTATCAACGAAAAAGATTTTCCAAATCCTCAGTGGATATCCAAGGAGGCTAAAACAATATGGCCAGCTCAATAAAACACCATAAATCATTTTTCTGTGTTTTATGCAGCTCCTGCTCTATTGATGTTATATCATAAATCAGTATTAACTGATATTTCTTGACCTTTAGCCTTATTCATCTAACTCATTAAATCATTCATTATTTTCCCATGTCAGCTTACCATGTATACAGCTATCTATCTATTAGTTTTGTATTATATTTCTCTATGCATATCTTTTCTTTTCTTTTTTTTCTACTTAGCACTCTATCTGCATATTTCTTAATTTTGTAATATCAGCTTTACTTATTATTTTACACTTTTAATAATCTAATATCTAAATATACTTCATTACATTTGCATTTATATTGCATTCATATCCCTTTTTATATTATATAGCTTAAACATAAAATTTCTGTAGATAAATTATGAAATATCATTGCATGACAATACTATTTCATGATAATGAAGCTGATGATAACAGTGGTGGAGGTTATGACATGATACTCATGATCATGGCAATGATGACATTGATGATGATGATAATGATGTTTATTGATGATGATGGTTAGCATTAATGATGATAATAGTCACAATGAAATAAATCATAATTACACCATTTAAATTAATTCAGCAAAATGGTGATAACAATATTGACTATTTGAAATGAAAATGAAAATGATAAAACTAAATTGCCAAACAAAACCAACAAGGACTTCATCGGACAACTCACAGCAAATTGATCCCCTCCATTTTCCTCAAGCTCCTTTTTGAACTTGTCAAGGCGTTTGCTCTTCTCTGCCAGGGCAATGATGAATTCAGCTGTTGGAATACAAAATGGCCTCATTAATCATTGATAGTTAGAATTAATGGCTCTCTGAACAATAATTAATAACGGAGAAAGGCAATTCCAATAAAAATAATAAAGATATGAACACAGCGAGGAGAGAGGAGAGAGGAGAGGAGAGGAGGAGAGAGAGACAGCGAGCTCTAAGTAGCCATGACTGGGTGTACTGTTCGAGGGGAGGGTTGATGGGACTCACCCCCCAACACCCTCCTGACAAATAATGCCTTCACCTAAGTATGCACAGCAAAACAGAGCTGAAACCCGAGAGTACAGACTGCTTTCCATGATATTTTTCCTTTATTTGTGACCTTATCATTTGTGTCTGCAGATTATTTCTTGTACCAAAGACTGCAACTTTTTGTCCTCTACAAGAATATAATCTTCAGTTTACCCTAGCTTGGTGCATCCTACCGTAATGATTAACCATCGTCTATTTACATTATAAGTAATATATCAAAGTTAATATCTTCAATATTAACAATGTGGTCCTTTGGGCATGATTTACTTAGAATGAAACACAAGTAAAAGTGCACAAATACAAACAAGACACAAAAAATAAGGGAAAAAAATAAAAAAAATCCTAGTAATACACTGCCAACACATGGATATGACAAGTGCTCCTTGACTTGCTATTATCTTGAGTGTATTTCCGAACTCAAACGGTATTGTTAGTTGTTAACAATTAATCGGGTCAAAAAATATATACATACAACAATCTTAATAAGAAAAAATAAATAACTTGATACAAAACAGAGACGTAGAAGCACAGTCCTCTCACACTTACCAACATCTTTATCATTAATTCCCAAGTGATTCTCCAACTCCACGCATATCTTGGAGACCAAAGACAGTCTTTCGAGTCTGAAAACATCTTCCATTGTGAATTAAAGGGCTTGAAAATAACCGAAATGCACGAAGGAAGGACGTGGTACGAGATCCCAGTAAAAACAAAACAATGTCAACAATCGTTTCGGTGGGGAAACGAGCCTATTCTTTTAAACTCGACAAGCCTAAAATATTATGAACATTTATATCTATATCTAGACATGTTTGGATCTGAACTATATTTATGGTTACATATGTGATACATTATTAACATACACATATTCATATCTTTTTAAGCGAGTGGAGATTTAATTTTTTGATTCAGTAAATATTAAAAGTCACCTTCAAAGTCATGGTACTATCATCTTTTTCCTATCATTGAATGTTTTTTTTTAATTCTCTATAATTTCGTATATCATATAATTCGTGTTAGGGAAATCTTCACAGATCTTATACAAAGAATCCCTTAATCTCACCTTTGATTTATACACTGGGTCCCTTTACTTCACAGTGTTTGTTTACATGTGAATTGCGAGCTGGCCCACGTGAGGCCCGGGTCGACTGGCCCTGTTTCTTCTTAACGGAGAAAATCCGAGTAACAGTCTCAAACCTTTGACGGAAGTTAGAGTATATGGACAGAGAAAACATATAGATAATATCAAATTGAGGAAGAGGAATTCAGATTCTTGTGTACATCATGGACTCTAAAAGATCAGTCGAATTGTCTCTCAGACACCTTAAAGATCTAGACTTCGGTAAAATACCCGAGAAACAGAATGAGGTAAGGTCCATGAATACATTAGAAGAGGTGTTTGTGGCTGGATGCTGAATCATATTTCAAAATGTTTAGGTAGTTGTTCCTGGGAGGAATGCGAGTCCACAGTATCCCGGCACATCATTACTAGACTGAGCCAAGTCACTGAGATGATTGGATATTGGTTGTGGATGATAATCAGTAGATGATGTTTTAATTCTAATGAGGTAGAGGTTGAAGACCGCGACGCGCGTAGGTAGAGGAAAATGGACACCGCCATCTTATAGAGCGGGAAAAATAGAAGGGGATAGCGTATAGTTTAAGATGCACCGGCCTTATAGTCACCGCTAAATGACGAAAATATAACGCGCGGCCGCCTTTCAAATTCAAAGTCAATGAGCTTGTTTACCTTGCTAGGAAAAACACGACACTGACCCACGAACGCATTTTTGCGTTCGCGAACTAGTCCGTGTATCATTACGCGCTTTTCAAAACGATATTTGGCTAATTATCTGTGTCTGCTGGTACGCATTTATACCTTTAAAGTCTTTTAGTAATGTTATTATACTTCATTTGCATATTTTAATATTTATCTATACCCTCATATCAAATCCTGCGCATCGAGTGTTTCACACTTTCTTGCGCCAGCCACAGGTTGACAGCTCACCAACCCGCTCATTTCGAGATTGAAAGCCGGTGAGAAATGTTGCGTTTCCAGTGTTGTGTTGATTCTGGGTTCTTTTTTAAGACCTTTACAGTGGCATCGAAGAATAATTCGACTTCAGTAACCATCCTAGTTTTATATCTGAGCCCATCAAGAGCTCCAAAGGACGAAAAAGGTGATTAAAATCGAAGCAATCCCAACAGTACAAAGAAACGAAAGTTTCACGTTTCAGGATATAAAGGTATTTGGTTTATTATTTTACGGTGTGAATGCAGCTCTGTCTTGCCGTACATACCGTGGTGGAGAGAATGTGTCCTGGGGGGTGTTGGGGGGCTTGCCCCCCATCAACCCTCCCCTCGGGCAGTGCCCGAAGGGCACGCCTAGTCACGGCAATTTATATTGATATATTAGGTTGGTTGGTTTATTGGTCAATACGTTTTTGGGGGTTGGAACGTGTGAATTCCCGTAGATTTTTTTTGCCGAAATGTGGGTTGGGTTCCCGTAGTTTTTTTTATTTATTTCGCGTCAGTCCGTAAACTTTCAAAGATGGCGGTTACATCCGTAGAGTTTCATTGGCCGATTTTAAGCGCTTTTTGTGCTAGTTTTACGCATTTTTGATCGTTATTCTTCTTATTTATGCTTGTTTACCCCGTAATTTCCCTGATATACTTCATGCCCTCCCCTGCTAACGGGACTATCAAATCAAGATCGTCGATGGAGAAATGGTACTCGATCTCCTGAACGATTCATTCGCAAAAGAAACAACGCCGAAAATCGATGAAATCATAGGATTTCATGCAGAAAAAACATCATTTTTTTCGACTTAGTCTCTGGAGGGGCGTCCGGGGCTTCAACAATTACC
>NC_091589.1:26371858-26374358 GCF_042767895.1 Penaeus vannamei
ACATTTTGTAAAACTATCTGTTAATTATGTTACGCATAGAGATACATATCCATAAAAATATAAATATTTTTATGTATGTGCATACATTTCCGTAGACATAACACACATTAATTTGGAGAATGGTCGATAATTTAGACGTCTCTAGTTGAGAAAAATCCTTTAAATAGGCGATAGAAAGCACAGACCTGCAGGCCATCGGGCTTCGTTTGATCAAATATAGATTAGGTTGTGCTAGGTTAAGAATGGCCTGTTTCCAATGGCCTGTCATGAGGACGCGGATTCACGCCGGCGGGTCTGCGAGCTGCGGCTGGAAGGCGCGGCTGCATGGGTGGGTGGGGGGTGGTTGGGTGGTGGAGGGGGTGGTGGGTGGTTGGGTGGTGGAGGGGGTGGTGGGTGGTTGGGTGGTGGAGGGGGTGGTGGGTGGTTGGGTGGTGGAGGGGGTGGTGGGTGGTTGGGTGGTGGAGGGGGTGGTGGGTGGTGGAGGGGGTGGTGGGTGGTTGGGTGGTGGAGGGGGTGGTGGGGGTGGAGGGGGTGGTGGGTGGTTGGGTGGTGGAGGGGGTGGTGGGTGGTTGGGTGGTGGAGGGGGTGGTGGGTGGTTGGGTGGAGGGGGTGGTGGGTGGTTGGGTGGTGGAGGGGGTGGAGGGGGTGGTGGGGTGGTTGGGTGGTGGAGGGGGTGGTGGGGGGTGGAGGGGGTGGTTGGGTGGTGGGTGGTGGATGGTTTTTAGGTGGGTGGTGGGGGGGGGGGGTGCACGTGTCCAATTATATAGGCAGTATAGATATGCCGTTTATAACATGTTATTTACTGCAGAGAAGGAACAATACTACCACCACCACTACTAGTAAGAGTAGTAGTAGTAATAGAACTGATAATAATGATAATGTAATGGTTTAGGCGAGGATTTGGGGCTGTGCTTGGTTAGATACGGGGTCGTGTGAGTTAAACGGGAAGATTAAAGTGGTTGGGTGGTGGAGGGGGTGGTGGGTGGTTGGGTGGTGGAGGGGGTGGTGGGTGGTGGAGGGGGTGGTGGAGGGGGTGGAGGGGGTGGAGGGGGTGGTGGGTGGTTGGGTGGTGGAGGGGGTGGTGGGGGGTTGGGTGGTGGGGGGTTGGGTGGTGGAGGGGGTGGTGGGTGGTTGGGTGGTGGAGGGGGTGGTGGGTGGTTGGGTGGTGGAGGGGGTGGTGGGTGGTTGGGTGGTGGAGGGGGTGGTGGGTGGTGGAGGGGGTGGTGGGTGGTTGGGTGGTGGAGGGGGTGGTTGGGTGGTGGAGGGGGTGGTTGGGTGGTGGGTGGTTGGGTGGTGGAGGGGGTGGTGGGTGGTTGGGGGGTGGGGGGTGGAGGGGGTGGTGGGTGGTTGGGTGGTGGAGGGGGTGGTGGGGGGTGGAGGGGGTGGTTGGGTGTTGGGTGGTGGGTGGTTTTTAGGTGGGTGGTGGGGGGGGGGGCAGATGCACTTGTCCAATTATATAGGCAGTATAGTTAGGGCGTTTATAACATGTTATTTACTGCAGAGAAGGAACAATACTACCACCACCACTACTAGTAAGAGTAGTAGTAGTAATAGAACTGATAATAATGATAATGTAATGGTTTAGGCGAGGCTTTGGGGCTGTGCTTGGTTAGATACGGGGTCGTGTGAGTTAAACGGGAAGATTAAAGTGGTTGGGTGGTGGAGGGGGTGGTGGGTGGTTGGGTGGTGGAGGGGGTGGTGGGTGGTGGAGGGGGTGGTGGAGGGGGTGGAGGGGGTGGTGGGTGGTTGGGTGGTGGGGGGTTGGGTGGTGGAGGGGGTGGTTGGGTGGTGGAGGGGGTGGTTGGGTGGTGGGTGGTTGGGTGGTGGAGGGGGTGGTGGGTGGTTGGGGGGTGGGGGGTGGAGGGGGTGGTGGGGGGTGGAGGGGGTGGTTGGGTGTTGGGTGGTGGGTGGTTTTTAGGTGGGAGGTGGGGGGGGGGGGTGCACGTGTCCAATTATATAGGCAGTATAGATATGCCGTTTATAGCATGTTATTTACTGCAGTGAGGAACAATACTACCACCACCACTACTAGTAAGAGTTGTAGTAGTAGTAGTAATAGTAGTAGTAGAAGTACTATTAATAGAACTGATAATAATGATAATGTAATGGTTTAGGCGAGGCTTTGGCTTGGTTAGATACGGGGTCGTGTGAGTTAAACGGGAAGATTTAAGTGGTTGGGTGGTGGAGGGGGGTGGTGGGTGGTTGGGTGGTGGAGGGGGTGGTGGAGGGGGTGGAGGGGGTGGAGGGGGTGGTGGGTGGTTGGGTGGTGGAGGGGGTGGTGGGGGGTTGGGTGGTGGGGGGTTGGGTGGTGGAGGGGGTGGTGGGTGGTTGGGTGGTGGAGGGGGTGGTGGGTGGTTGGGTGGTGGAGGGGGTGGTGGGTGGTGGAGGGGGTGGTGGGTGGTTGGGTGGTTGGGTGGGTGGTTGGGTGGTGGGTGGTGGGTGGTTGGGTGGTTGGGTGGTGGGTGGTTGGGTGGTGGGTGGTGGGTGGTTGGGTGGTGGG
>NC_091589.1:26379358-26381858 GCF_042767895.1 Penaeus vannamei
TTTTTCTTCACTGGTTGATTTTACAAAATCCGTTGAACTGGGCCGAGGGAGGAAACCCCGGGACGCGTTCTCTCCCTTTGTCTCCTCTCTCTCCGTTCGCCTGGCTTCCTCTTCCTCTTACGACGTTGCCTCGGCCAGGTAGGCGATCAGGTCCGCTCGCTCGCCCTTCTTCTTCAGGCCGGCGAACACCATCTTGGTGCCGGGGATGTACTTCTTGGGGTTGGTCAGGTACACGTCGAGGGTGTCGGCGCCCCAGGTGATGCCCTTGGACTTGTTGGCGTCGGTGTACACGTAGCCTGGTGCCTGCCCCGTCTGGCGCCCGAAGAGGCCGTGCAGGTTGGGGCCCGTCTTGTGCTTGCCGCCGGCCTCCACCGTGTGGCACTGCGCGCACCGCTGCACGAACAGCTTCTTTCCCTTCTGGACGTCACCCATGGCTGTGCCTGCCGACGCAGAGAGAAAAGTCAGTTTTGTTTATGGAAAATACGAGAATATGAATACCACTACTATATTTATATACAATAAGAGATTCGAATCATACCGTTACAAAAACCAATGTTATAATAATAACATTAACAAATAACTCATCCATTTCAACATGGAATACCATGCAAGAGCCTGGCTTTCTCTAGCCATCTTGCCCTAATTACTAAATCCTAACGATGAGGCAAGTGATACAAATTACAATACCCAAGAAAATAAACCTAAAAAATATTATATCAACACAGGGATACTACAATATAATAAATAAAAAGTAATGTGAACCACTGAAGGCAAAAATAAACATGAGTGACGGCCTGATCAAACGTTTGTGAAAAACGTTACTCATTGTCCTCTACGGCCAAGTATTACTACACATTGCGCATTCACACATCTGGAATACAACGTGCGAATTTAATGCAAGGTAAAAGGAACGAAAACAACCGTAGAAAGGATTAAAAAATAAACATTGTTTTCTTATAAACGCCCCTTCCCGCCAGGTCCCTCGTACGGAAGTGGTAGGCCTACCGCCACTTCCTGTTTGTTTGTGCTGGATGCACCTTACGTAGTATTCTCGTAACCGCAATACCGTTACGTCCCATGGCTTTAAGCGGATGGGGGAAAGCAGTAAGGAGAGGGGTGACAGGGAGAGAAAAACGCAAATTTTGATAAAGTAACTGATTCGCACTTTATAGCTTTGCTAAAAATAAAAAAAGCTATATAATCTTTATCCTGCTCCCTCCCCCTACCCATTAAACCCGATATCCATTCCCACCACACCAACCCTTCGCCCGAACTAGCAAAATAATAATAATAAAAATAAATACATAAATTAATAAGTAAATAAAATATAATAATAATACCAAATAGAGAATAAAATGGCGGAACGAGAGAGAAGACAACGAAAAGGCGGTTGCGACTGTCTGAGGTCAACGACCCAACCGCTCACTCGCCGACAGACTGCACACGGTTATTACCTGTTCTCATATTTGACTATTTTTCTCTCATTCCAGGTTGATTTTCTTCCGTTTACTCTCCTTCGTAGCAACCTGGCTCGATGCAGACTTAAATCCTTCTACTTCCTCTCAAAGTGCAATGTTAGGGAAGTAAGAGGGACGTTTTACTCGAGAAGGAAAACTGGAAACGAGAGACAAAGGGAAAAGCGAGGGGCGAATTAGGAAAATAAGAAAAGAGGGAAAGAAAGTGAGGGAAATAAGAAAAGCGGGAGAGAGGAAAATGAAAAACGAAACATGTAAAAGGGGGAGAGCAAGAGAGGAAAACAAGAAAACATGGAAAAAATGCATAACTGAAAAGGAAGGTGAGGAAAAGAGGAAAGAGGTAGGGAAAGAGAACAAAATACGAAGAGAGAGAGAGAGGGAGGGAGGGGGGGAGGGAGAGAGAGAGAGAGAGAGAGAGGGCGAGGGAGAGGGAGAGAGAGAGGGAGAGAGAGAGGGAGAGGGAGAGGGAGAGAGAGAGAGAGAGAGAGAGAGAGCAATCGACGAATCCTACAGATAATACATATCTTCCCTCTCAGCATTTATCTCATTCCACAGACTGGGATCAATCAGGCTGCCAGTCGCAAAACTGCTAATCGGCAACTCAGCCAGACGCCAATACCAATCAATTCTATAATTCAAACTTCTCAATCGCTCAAAACATTCACCGTTACTAACAGCCTAAGCTCAACGTCAATTTTCATTCAACTACCTTGGCGATAACAAGCGCACAAGGTTATTGGAATATGTGAACAAGTGGTAACTTTCCTCGGCACGTTGAGTGACGTCACACTGACGCATGGGAGTTGCCACATTCTCTTGCGGAATTTTTTCTTGGAAACGTTTTATGGCCATCCTCCGGCATACTTTTTTTCCTAAATTTCCAAATCTTCACTTCGCAGCAACCATATGCAGTTCTGATAAACACCGACTTACATTTTCATTCATGGAAGAGTATATTATTGATGAAAGTGTAAAAATTAAAGGCAAAAGTACCGGATTTTACATAAAGAACTGTTTCGCTTGCT
>NC_091589.1:26386858-26391858 GCF_042767895.1 Penaeus vannamei
ACCCCCCAACACCCCACGATCCACCCGACAGACGAACCAGAGAGGGGGCTGGCCCGTGCCCTGAGCCCCACACACAGCACGCACGGGATCTGAGCGGCACGCACACACACGCACAGCACGCACACACACACACACAGCACGCACGGGATCTGAGCGGCACGCACACACACGCACAGCACGCACACACACACACACAGCACGCACGGGATCTGAGCGGCACGCACACACACGCACAGCACGCACACACACACACACACAGCACGCACGGGATCTGAGCGGCACGCACACACACGCACAGCACGCACGGGATCTGAGCGGCACGCACACACACGCACAGCACGCACACACACACACACAGCACGCACGGGATCTGAGCGGCACGCACACACACGCACAGCACGCACGGGATCTGAGCGGCACGCACACACACGCACAGCACGCACACACACACACACAGCACGCACGGGATCTGAGCGGCACGCACACACACGCACAGCACGCACACACACACACACACAGCACGCACGGGATCTGAGCGGCACGCACACACACGCACAGCACGCACACACACACACACACAGCACGCACGGGATCTGAGCGGCACGCACACACACGCACAGCACGCACACACACACACACAGCACGCACGGGATCTGAGCGGCACGCACACACACGCACAGCACGCACACACACACACACAGCACGCACGGGATCTGAGCGGCACGCACACACACGCACAGCACGCACACACACACACACAGCACTCACGGCAGGCTCCGCGTCGAGTTAGAGGCCGCAGCATCTCCTATGGCTTCTGGTTGCATGGCATTGTTCTCCCGCCGAGTCGGAGAAAAGGTACGCTGTGTTCAGGTTTATTTTGTAATTCTATTTCGTATGAGGTTGAAAGCAACTGCCAGGAAATCTCTTTTTTTTTCTTTTTTTTTTATCGTTTAAAAAGGGGTAGGGGGAGAGTTGCAATACCTGTGTTAAATACTTTTCCGTTTATTCAGAAAAGCTTTAGGGAAGTATATAGATGGGAGGAGTGAATAATCGAAGGAATAGAATAATCATGATGAACCGAAAGACGCAGACCAGGTCGCTGACCCCGTCATCACTTGGCGCACACTGCATTTTTCTTTTTCTTTTTTCTTTCTCATTTGATTCCAACTTTCTTGCTTTTTCTTCATCTGCAATTTCCCTCTTTTATATCCTTCTTTTAATTCTTTTTTACCATTTCTTCTTCCTTTCTCTCCTCAGTCATCTTTCTTTCCCTTCCCTCTTCCTGTTCTCGTCACTCTTTCCACTTTTAAACTTTTATATTCATTACATTATATTTCCAATAATAAAACAATGGAACCAAAATTTGTTTTATTGCCTTCAAAATTCTAAGAAAACCCGTGTGTCACCCTGTAATATAACCACTGGAATTTCGCGCAATATAGAATTAAGATAAAAACCCAAGCAATTACAAGCTAAACTTTTAAGCATTTCAGCTGTAAACGTCTTGAATAAACACAAATCAATTCTACTAAACAATTAAATCAATAACACAAAAAAATACTTCCTTCCTTTTTTACCCCATAACTCAAGTTGAAAAAGAATCCCATCGATTTTCTAAGTATACATTTCCTGGCCTTAATCTCCATAATGTGTTATGTCCCTTGAACTTACAACGCATAACGGAAATAAAACGTGAAAAGCAACGACACACAACGACCTAAGAATTTCCGTTATAGAAAGTGCCAACGGAGACAATGACCTGCTTTCGGCCAGCGATAAAAAATTGGTCTGTTATTTCTACAAAGGCAATGTCAGAAACAGGGACTTGCTTATTCATGATCATAATGCAAGAAAAAATAGTCATTTGTGGTTTTCGAAAATGATTATGTATCAAGAGCAAAAGCAAACATATGTGGTCTATATTTTTTAATGATAAGAAAAACAATATATATAAGTACATGCATACATATGCGCGCGCGCACACACACACATACAGATTCACACACACACACACACTCAAAGAAACACACACACACACACAACACACACACACACACACACACATATAGATTCACACACACTCACACGCACACACACAAAGAAACATGCACACACACACACATACACACAAAGAAACACACACACACAT
Source organism: Penaeus vannamei (assembly GCF_042767895.1). NCBI lineage: Eukaryota > Metazoa > Arthropoda > Malacostraca > Decapoda > Penaeidae > Penaeus > Penaeus vannamei. Next base: position 26,389,008 of record NC_091589.1, read on the forward strand.
ACGCACACACACATACAATCTCTATCTCTCTCTTTCTCACACACACATACATACACACACAAAGAAACACAAACACACACACACGCACACACACATACACGCACGCACGAACATACTCTCTCTCTCTCTCTCTCACACACACACACACACCCACACAAATTACGTTTTCCATCGCGATCACAACACCCCCTCCACCAAGACCAAACACCCGAAAATCACACCCTATAATCCCCCCCACCCCCCCCCTCCGTCACCCCAACTCCCACCCTTGAAGAGAACCTTCACCCCCACCCCCCCTATCGCTCCGACGCCTCACCTGGAGGGATGGAGATGACCACCTGCTTCTCCCCGGTGCAGGACTCGTCCGCGTTCGACTCTCCCGTGATCTTGACCTTCATCTTGCTCTATGAACTGGACGACGGAGAAAGAGGAAGAGAGAGGGAGAGGGAGAGAGAGAGAAAAAAAAAAGAGAAATATATATGCTATTCCAGCGGCTGGCGTCGAGGGAGAGGCTGGTGCCACGCGGAGAGCCGGAGGGCGACTGGTGCCTCTGCTTCTGCTTGATGCCGACGCGTGAGGTCTGTTTTTATCGCAGGAAAGGCGTCCTGTTGCCTCGCTTGGGAAACCCGCGGTGGAAACTTCGGTGGAATTGGTGGAGATTCTTTCTCTGTTTTGCCTCTTTTTTTATCTTCTCTTCTTCTTCTCTGTCTTCTCATTTTCCTTCTTCTTCCTTTCGCCCTCTTCGATTTTTTCCTTCTTTTCATCTTCCTCCTTTTCTCCTATTTCGCCTTTCTCGTCTTCTCTTCCTCTCCTCCTTATCATATGCATATATTTTATCTCTATTCATTATTTTTCAAAATTTTGTTATATATGTTTCTTATACTTTGCTTACTTCTTTTTCTCTTTTTTGTGCTTACTTCTTTTTCTCTTCCATTCATCATTTCCTTTCGCTGTTTCTTCTTATGTTTCATCATTTCTTTAATTTCATCATAATTTCAGTTTGTCGTTTCCCGTCTCTAAGTTCTTAACTTTTATTCATTTCCTCTACTTGTTCATTTTTATTGTCATCTTCTCTCTTATCCTGTTCTTTTATGTTATTACTGTTCATTTATTCTTTCTTTCAGTGTCTGAATTTTCCCTCCATTTATGGTCTTAATTACGTTGCTTGATCAATTCTCCTTGGCTTTCCTTCTCCCTTCATTTATCACATTTACTGTTTCCTTACTTTCTTTCTTAAATCACATTTGCTATTTCTTCTCCTTACTTTCTTTTTTTATTCTTTATTTCTCTCTATGACTTTTTTATCATTATTCTTTTCTTATCGTTCTTACCTCTGATTTTCCCTTCCTGTCTCATTCCCCTTTTTATCATCTTCCGTTGCCAGTTTCTCCTTTATTACTAAGTCTATCTCTATTTCGTATTTCTTCTTCTTTGTTATCCTTCATCTTTTCTCCTCTCCCTCGCTTTTTCCCTTTTCCTTTTCCTCTTCACAATTCTCCGATCATTGACTGGCATTATCATCATATTTTTAACATATAACTATAGTGTTATTTATGCTTCGTATGCGATTAACCGGACCATAAACGGATGATGAAAAAATGTGGAAAATTATATTGCTTAAGAAATAAAAGTTGTGGTTCGGGTTAACGTGTTTCATTCCCAGTGAATTAACAAACTAGGTTTATCTATGATGAGAGAAAAATGATGACAACAAACAAAATAATGATACTAATGATAGCAATAATAATAAGAATAATGATAATGGAAGGTCATATAATGTTAAAAATCAAATAAAACCAAAACAAGGAGGATGAAAAAGATGTTTAATACCAGAAGATGAATAGGAAGAGAAGAGGAGAAAATTAAGATAACAGGTCGAGGGGGACGATGAGAGAGCAGAAGAAGAAACGAAGAGAAATGAAAACGGAGAGAGAGAAGAATGAAAGGAAGGACACGTGAAAGGAGAGAAATATGTGATGGGAAATACGAAGACTGAGGCGAGGAAGGTGAAGAAAGAAAAGAAGAAGGAGAGGAGAAAATAAAATAAAGCGAATAAAAATAAGAACAAAGTGGGACTCACCTTCGTTACGATCCGCTTGCTCCTCCTCCAAAGCAAATTCTTCTCCTGCAGCGCCTCCTTCGGGAACAGGCACCCTTTCCGGAGGCCAATCGGCGGTCGCGGAGGAGTCGAGCGGCCGTCCTTCCTTCTCCCTGGAAGAGGAGGCCCTGAGATCCTCCGAGGCCGACGACCCTTTAGGAGGAGCCGCTGCTACTGAGGAGGATCTCGCTGAAAGGACGCCTTCACTCGCTCCTTCGACTGAAAAATAGATAAATAAGTAAATAGATGAGATAGACTTGAGATTTAGAAAAGAAAAAAAAAATCAGAATTCCGAAGGTGAGGAAGGCGGAGAAGGCTTGTCCTTAAAATAATAGAAATTAGTAAATATAAGAAATGCAGGTTAATCAAGGCTTGTTTGTTAGACACACACATGTACACCACAAAACAGAGAGAAAAAAGTATCCCTATATGCGCGCGCACACACACACACACACACAGAGTGATGTGTACAAGTTTCCGGAATGTTAGTGGCTCAGTTTACAAGAGCAATTTTCCGATGTTCTTTCCCTGTGGCTCAGTGGACACCCCATACCCCTCCTTGTGCAGTGTGACGTCCCTGCATAAGCACTTTCAGACACGCGTTCTCTCTCCCAAGGCTAAACAAAATGGAAACTGAAACTTTTTCCCATGTAAAGAATCTTTCATAAAAACAAAGGCTTGTGTTTAGTATAGTAATATAACAAACTGGATAAGTGTTAACAATAAAAATGATACTCGTGATACTAAATCCTC
>NC_091589.1:26396858-26406858 GCF_042767895.1 Penaeus vannamei
GCCTCAAAACCATCAAGCTGATTGAGGAGCTCCAACATAGTCCGCTGCACCTCTGAGTCACCTCCGCTGCCAGACTCAATCCTAGATGATCCAATGGAGTCAATCTCGTCCATGAAGATGATAGAGGGTGCGTGTTCACGGGCCATCACGAACAACTCTCTCACCATACGTGAGCCCTCCCCAATGAATTTCTGTACCAGCTCAGAGCCTGACACACGGATGAATGTGCAGTCTGTGTGGTGAGCCACAGCACGGGCCAGCAGGGTCTTACCTGGAAGAATGATCAGACTGGTTAAGGGACTGGCTTGGGGTTTAGGAGCAAGGAGAGGAGTGGAAGAAAAAGGGATACAAGGAAAGAAAAAGAAAAAATCAGTATTTGCTTAATAAATATACCAAAATACATAGGTCTTGGCAGAAGGAAGAGGACTCAGGTAGTAGCAGTAGGATGGAAGAGGAAGAAGACCTGAGCAGGAGCAGTAGGATGGTGGAGATGGAGATAGAGATGGAGATGGAGATGGAGATGGAGATGGAGGAGAAAGAGGAGCAATAAAAATACAAATTTCGAATAATAACAAATCAATAAAGCTAAATTCCAGAAATCATAAGTTTATAAACAAGAGCAACGATTCAACAGGCTAGTGTGCATACCTGTGCCTGGGGGCCCATAGAGCAGCACTCCCTTGGGCTGGGCAATGCCAAGAGCATCAAAGAGCTCAGGGTGCTTGACAGGCAGCTCAATCACCTCCTTGATCTCCTTGATCTGCTTGTCGAGGCCGCCCACCATCTCGTAGGTGGAGTCAGGCACCTTCTCCACCATCATCAAGCTCACCAAGGGGTCCACCTGTTGGGGAATGAGGCCCAGGCTGAGTAAAAAAAAAATCCACCCTACCTCTCTATGCATTTTCCACTTTCCAGTAAACATATCATAATTGTAAAACTAAAATGAGTCGGAGACACGAATCTAGTTTTTATCTTACTTTCCCATTACTTAATTTATAGCATCACATTAATTTTGCCACTGCATATTTGTCCAAAGGCAGATCAGCATAGTCAATTATTTTGCCAGATAATGCCAATAAAAGTTTTCAGTGTGGACAAAAAATTGTGAAGTAAGATGACTCGCTAAATGTTTTGATTGAAGACATTATTCATGATGAGGGTTTTGAAACAAATAATTATTAAGTTGAGATATAATTAACTGTCATTTACTCATTCTCATCTTATCAACATGTTCTCTCCCTTTTTGCATGTCACACTGCCTCTCATGCATACAACATTCTCATCCTATCCTATTATTAGATCATAAGCAAAGGACTGGCTAGGACACTGCGGTCTGACTTTTACCTTGTTGGGCAAGATCTTGTGCAGCGTGTAGGAGTCATTGCGCAAGGCAACACGTGCGTTAGCTGTGACCTGGTTGATGTCAATGTTCTTGTCAAGGTCGACCACGAATTTGCCCTCAGGATGTACCTTGACCAGGACCTTCTTCTTGTCCATAGGCTTCACAACCTCTCCAACATAGGACCCCTGTTCCTGCAGCAGCTGCAGTTCCTCTCGCAGAAGGCGCACTGAAGTTCAAGGCATTAGTTTAGAAAACAAATAAAATAAAAATATAAAAAAATGTATATAAACAGTGAAGAATGTAAAGCATATAGGATTTAAAGGCATAAATTAAATGGGGAAAAATCCAATAACTGTTTTATTAATAAATTCGACTGGTATTTATTCTTAACCCATTAATATTTCTTGATAAACTTCAATCTATCATAAAGAAGGAGGAGGAGGAAAAAGAATGACTGAAGGAAAGAAGGAAGGAGGAAGAGAGGGAGGAATAGGTAGAGGTAGGGGGGAAGGAGGAGGAGGAGGAGATTGGAAGAAGTAGAGGATGTGGAAGGGGGAGAGCAGGAGGAGAAGGAGGAGGAGGTGGTTGTAGGGAGGAGGAGGAGGTGGTTGTAGGGAGGAGGAAGAGGAGGAGGAGGAGGTGGTAGTAGGGAGGAGGAGGAGGTGGTGGTGGTAGGGAGGAGGAGGAGGTGGTGGTGGTAGGGAGGAGGAGGAGGTGGTGGTGGTAGGGAGGAGGAGGAGGTGGTGGTGGTAGGGAGGAGGAGGAGGTGGTGGTGGTAGGGAGGAGGAGGAGGAGGAGGAGGAGGAGGAGGAGGAGGAGGAGGTGGTTGTAGGGAGGAGGAGGAGGAGGAGGAGGAGGAGGAGGAGGAGGAGGAGCTGGTAGTAGGGAGGAGGAGGAGGTGGTGGTGGTAGGGAGGAGGTGGTGGTGGTAGGGAGGAGGAGGAGGTGGTGGTGGTAGGGAGGAGGAGGAGGAGGAGGAGGAGGAGGAGGAGGAGGAGGAGGAGGAGGAGGAAGTGGGGAGGGAAGAGGAAGTGGGAAGTGGGGAAAGGCAGGAGAAGGAGCAGGAGGAGGAGGAAGAGGAGGTGGAGGAGGAGGAAGAGGAAGTGGGGAAGGAGGAGGAGGAAGTGGGGAAGGAGGAGGAGGAGGAGGAGGAAGTAGGGAAGGAGGAGGAGGAGGAGGAGGAGGAGGAAGTGGGGAAGGAGGAGGTGTAGGAGGAAGTGGGGAAGGAGGAGGAGGAGGAGGAGGTGGGAAAGGAGGAGGTGGAAATGGAGGAGGTGGGGAAGGAGGAGGTGGGAAGGAGGAGGTGGGAAAGGAGGAGGTGGAGAGGCAGAGGAAGTGGGGAAGGAGGAGGTGGAGAGGCAGAGGAAGTGGGGAAGGAGGAGGTGGAGAGGCAGAGGAAGTGGGGAAGGAGGGGGTGGAAAGACAGAGGGAAGAGGAGATGGAGAGGGGGAGGGAAGAGAAGGTGGAGAGGCGGAGGGAAGAAGAAGAGGAAAAGAGAAGAGTTTGGAGGAGGAGGAGGTAGAAAGGGGGAGGGAAGAGGAGGAGGAAAAGAGAAGAGTTTGGAGGAAGAGGTAGAAAGGAGGAGGAGGTGGAGAAGGAGGAGGAGGCAAGGAGGAATAGGAGGAGGCAAAGAGTAGGAATAGGAGGAGGAGGCAAGGAAGAGGAATAGGAGGTGGTGGCAAGGAGGAGAGAGGGAGGGAGGAGCAGGAAAAGAAGAGAAGAATTTGGAGGAGGAGGAAAAGAAGAGAAGAATTTGGAGGAGAAGGAAGAGGCAGAGAAGAAGGATGATGATGAGCATGAAGAGGAGGAGGAGGAGAAGCCAAAGGCAGAAAGGAAATAAAAATGCCACCAAGATAGACCAAACCCCCTCCATCTCATGGGCAAGGAGAAGCATCAGCCTCACTGACCCTTGGCGTTGAGCTCATTCCTCTGAGCCTGAAGTCTCCTCAGGTCCTGCATCTTCTCCGAGATGATGACCTGGAGGTTCTCTGTCTTGTGGGTGTAGTAGGGCTTGTATCCCTCGCCCTTCTTGGCCTCGACCTCCATCTGGAAAGAGGGGGAGGAAACGAGTCAGTAACTTGCGGCCGGGCTTCCTTCCCCCCACTGGCGGCTTGGGCAACTGGGTCAATCCACGAGGCAGGATGAATCAATCAACGCGCTTGGTACGCAAATATTTCGTTGGGAATCTAATCAAGGCGCTGTATGGCTGTGGGATGCATCTGGTTTTCCCCTCATCCTTGCCCTCTCTCATCATATGGCTTCTGCACATGCTTCTCTTTCCTGGGAATGACAACTACTGATTGAAGGATCTGCTGGCATTCAAGATTCAATTGTAGGCATTAAGATTAAGTGGCACACCTACAAGTATGTCACTCACACATGTACACATTCGCATATGCACACACTTCTGATGGCAAGCAGATGCATACATCTGCCTAGTTTTAAAAAATAAATAGATATTATAATGCATTTTTAATCTATAATTTCTTATCCTTATTCCCTGACATCTAAAATATATGTGACCCCCCCCCCCCACACACACACACTCACACTCACACACACACACTTATTAACTTAAGCACTTAAGCTTAGTTTTCAAATCTCATCAATACACACACACAATCACACTTATTTACTCACTCATTCATTCATTTATTCACTCACTCACTCACTCACACCCACACTCACTTATCAACTTCAGCTTATTTTTCAAGTCACATCAAATTTGGCATCAATGGATTCCTCATAATGTCACGGGAGTATCCATAGTGGTTTTAGTTTTTGCTGAGTAACAAAAGCAACAATACAAGCCCCAATAAGTGTGGATTGCATGAGGTGGGAATGGAAAATTGTAGCGCCAGATCACACACTATTTATATATTTATATCACTGTTAGCGAGCTATGAACCTTTAATTAACAGGAAATCTCATTTCATACCTACTACATTCACTCACAGAGGCCTGACCAATGAGAGGAGACTAGGGTTTGCAATGCATTATAATAACTTTTAATCTTGACTTATTCTTTTATACTTTATTCATTCACAAGAAAACCACTCCACATCTTTGCACCGATAGATGGGGAGGGTATGAGGAAAGTGGTTAGGTTATGCTGTATTCATATACTTCTTGTCATTGTTAGAAGGTTCCATCCCTGAAACACCCCTATTCCACCAAAATCTTAGCTGCATCTAATTGGCAAGACAGATACCAATTACTTCTGCTATGATCGTTAGCAAACACCACTAAAAGTCAATTAATGCCAAATTTGATGGACTGTAAGAAGTGAACTGGTTCTATAAAAATACCAAAAACATGTTTACAAAACAAATAATACCTTAAATCTACTGAAATTTATGATTAATCTTTACAGTATGGAGGCACTGCAGTAAAGCAAATTAAAGAGGATATTCTTGTAGAGGACAGAAAGTTGTAGTCGTCAGTACAAGGAAATATCTGCATACTTCAGTAAGGAAAAAATGTAAAAAATCAGGGAAAGTGCCACTCATGGCCTAAATGCAATTGGTACACCTGAGTTTCAGCTCTATCTTGCTGTACATACTGAGGGGAAAGCTAAGTTGGGCATGTCCAGTCATGGCAACTTAGATTGCTGAATAAATTTTGTGATGTGATGCAGAGGACTTAGTCTCTGGCAAGCACATCTGTACTGTAAAGGCTTACCAAACTCACACTAAGGTAAAACAGTAAATGATGGTAACTCTTACAATACCAATGCACTCACCAGGGACTAAGTCCCAAACTTAACATCACAACTTTTTTTTAAACAATTCATATTGTCATGATTCGGTATGCCCTTTGGGTCCTGCCCAAAGGGATGGTTGTGCCCCCTCAACACCCAAGCAAGCATGGTCTTCACCTAAGTATGAACGGCAGGCAACATGGAACTGAAACTCTGAAACACTGAGTAAAGTTGGCCTGTGCGCCGTAACTTCTGTGATTTTTCCATTTGTGTGTGATATTAACATTCAATCCTTGTATCTTCAACTGCAACTTTTAATCCTCAACAAGATCATCTTTAACCCATTTACAACAAGTATCCCATATATGAGACACCCGGACACAAACATTGCCAGGTGTCCTGCCAGTGTGATGTTGGATCAGAGCTTGCGCTCCGAATACATCGAGGGCCGTGGCCAGCTGAGCAGATTCCGGGCTGGCCCAGCTCGCTGATTTTGTAGCCGCCCGAAAAAATATTTTTGGATTCAAAATATACCAGTGTTAGTGGGTTAATTTGCATCTGTCAACTACTTCATGTATTACTACATCCTTGTAAAAATAATTATTTTGAAATTTTCTATGTCTGCTTTTCCTAATTCATGTATTCTTTAATGTATTTTGATAGTTATTTACACAATTCTGTAGAAAAACCTTTTGCACATGTGCATTTTCAACATTGGGATTTTTAACAGCTCCAGGAGATGCTTTTCCTTGACAATCGCCAGTGAGAAATGTTTTGTTTCAATGTTGCGTCAATTCTGGGTCATTTCTAAAACAATATTGTGGCTGTGCAGAAGAAACAGACATTAGTAATTATCACAGCTTGATAAGTGAGCCCATCTAATGCTTCAAATGTTGAAAAAAGTTAGAAACCAAACAATCCAGACAGCACACTGAACGAAAGAAAGTTTGGCGTTTAGAGATATTAAAGTATGCAGTTTAAATTTTACAGTATGGACACAGCTCTCTCTTGCCATACATAATGAAAGGCATGCCTAGTCACAGAAACTTTGATTATTGTATAAATCTTGTGATGTCGAGTTAGGTCGGTTTATTGGTCAGGATGTATTGTACAACTGAGGATTTCGATGGTGCGAATTCCTAGAGACTTTAACGAAAGACAAGTTGGTTTCCAGTAACTTTTCAAAAGTTGGTGTGGAAATCTGGAAGCTTTCAAAGATGGCTGGGCACAACTGTAGCATTTCATTTGCTGATTTTAAGCAATCATAAAGTTTTATGCATTTTAGTTCTCCATTATTCTTATTTCAGCCTGTTTTACCCCAAAATTTCCCTGATATACTTCATGCCCACCCTTACTATCAGGACTTAACACCTCAAGATTATCGCCTGTGACTACGTGACAGTAATAATCATCAAATTCCTTCTCGTTACATGAGAATAAATCTGATGATATAATTATTGTCTAGAAAGCCCTGATTGTCATAATAGAAAGAATAACCAATTGCTGAATGAAGTTTGTGACATGGGATTGGGTTCCTTTACTGCTCAGGACGTATTGGGTGGCGTGAATTCCCGTAGAGATTTACCGAAAGGTGGGTTGGATTTCTATAGTTTTCTTGAAAGCTGGTGAGACGTTCTGTAGAGTTTCCAAGATGAAGCAACCGTCCATAGAGTTTCAATCCTCATTTTTGTTATTTATTCTTCTTATTTTAGCTAGTTTTACCTTAATTTCCCTGATGCCCACCCCTGCTATTCGGACTTAACACAACAAGATCCGTTCTCATCATGAGAACAAATCAGAAGATATAAATATTGTTTGGGAAATCCCAATTGTCATAAACAGTCAAACAGTCCACATAAGTCATGACTCCCAACAGGTGGGCCGGCTATAGACTGATTTGGCATGATTTCATGAGGCAGGGTTATCATGACACTTGGTGAAGTCAAACCCGTCTCTTACAGAACCTCACATAGAGTAATGAAAAGTTACATTATTATCAGGAGCAAAAATGTCTTATGAAAGAAAAAGCGTTATGAAGTGAAACTAGAAACTGTGCAACTAAAAGAATGTCCATATCGTTTACCTGATGAAATATGGATCTACAATTCTTTGAAATGGCCAAACATTGAATTACCAATTCTGCTGCTTATTCAAACTACAATATGATGGAAAAGAAAGGTCTAACCTTTCACAGATTCCCAGAACACGAGAATAAACCTGAAAATTGGAAACAATGGGTTCAGGCCACAAAACACTGATGACAGCATTTGAGCACTTGATGGAAAATATGTTTACATCTACTCAGAATCTTTTTTTTTAATAAGAGTTTAATTGATCCACATATCAATTTATTCCACCTTTTCTGTTTCTAATGTAAAGATAATTTCCACCAGGTGCTCAAACACTCTCATCAGTGTTTATGTGTTTTGTGGCCTGAAATTGTTTCCATTTTTCAGGTTTCTGGACAATATGCAGTATAAGGTAGTGCCTAAGTTAGGAGATAAAACCTATATAAATCGATAGACCGATACAAACCAAGACACTTTTCTTCTATGGCAATATTTGTGCAAATGCTTCCCAAAGGTGCTATACGTAAATGAACAGAGGTGAGGGCCCAATTTTGCTTAAGTCCATCATCATCTTTTCATGACGAAAGTAAACATTGGACTGGACGCAGAAACGATTACTGCACTGTTCAAACTAGTGCATGTATTGCTGCGCGATTGTGAAAAGGATATTTTGCTAATCATCAGTCTCTGCCGTTCCATATTTATGCTTTCAAACACCTTTATTAATGTTTTTATACCTCATTTACGTGTTTTAAGAATCGGTCTGAAGGATCTTCTGCGCATGCGTATTTTCGCGTTTCTCGCCGCCAGTTTTGACAGGTGGATTCGCGGGTAGTCGGTGACAGAGAGCTGGTAAGAAATGTTTTGTTTTCGGTGTTGTGTCGATTCTAGGTTATTCCTATGACTATGCAGTGGCAACGAAGAAGAAAAAGACCTCAATAACTATCGCAGTTCCATTTCTAAGGGCATCAAGTACCCCAAATCATGAAAAAAGCGATAAAAACGAAGCGACCCACGATCCACGACCGACCGAAAGAAGCGAAGGAAAATTGACAGTTCTGTCTTTCGATATATAAAGGTATTTGGTTTATTGTTTACAGTATGGATGCAGCTCTATCTTGTCGTACATACCGAGGTGAAGAGAATGTGTCCCGGGGGGTGTTGGGGGGCTTGCCTCCCATCAACCCTCCCCTCGGGCAGTCGCACGCCTAGTCACGGCACTGTAAATTGCTAGGTTAGGTTGGGTTATGGGTTATGATGTTTTTTGATGCTTGAAAGGTGTGTAATCCCGTTGATTTTACCGAAAGATGCGTTGTATTCCCGTAGAGTTTTTCGAATTTTGGCGCGCCGGTGCGTAGACTTTCAACGATGGCGGTTACATCTGTAGAGTTTCATTGGCCGATTTTAAGCGCTTTTTGTGCTAGTTTTACGCATTTTTGATCGTTATTCTTCTTATTTAAGCTTGTTTTACCCCATAATTTCCCTGATATACTTCATGCCCTCCCCTACTAACAGGACTGACAAATTAAGATTGTCGATGGAAGTGGTACTCAGATCTCATCAACGAAGCATTTGCACAAGAAACATCAAGAATCGTTGAAATCAGTAGATTTCATGCAGATAAATATCAAAATTAGTTCGAAAGTAAGCCCCTACCCTGTTAAGCATATTGACCAGGTTTCTTCTTGCAATCTGGGAATATTTGAAAGGTTAGATTTTTATTCCCAATCACATTATGGTTTGAACAACCAACACAACACAACTGCTCAGCATTTCCTTGAAAAAAAAAAATAATAATAATAATAAAAAAAAAATTAAGATAAGCACAGCAAATCTGTAAGCATGCACAGTGTGTTTTTGAAGGAAAGAGGGTTTATTTTCACCAGGTACTCGTTGCTAGGCATGGTTGCTACACTCTACCAAACCGGTCTATATACAGCTTAGACCTAGCCACATAGTCTAGACTATTGCATAATGTTAAATCACAGGCCCCTTCATAATAAAGTTAAGAACTCTGGCTGTGTGAGGGTGTTGTGGTAACAGATACCAAAATCAGGTACTCACAACAGCCATTCTGACTGTCAACTTTGTGACAATCAACGGATAAATTTGCTCAAATTGACACATATGTTTGCAAGAGAACCTCCTGTTGGGGGAAAAGAGCTCTATCCTGCCGTAAAATGGGTGGAGGATGTTGGACGACGTGAGCACAAACACTGAGAGACAAAAGAAAAAGTTTTAAATAATCATTTACAAGACAAAGAGACATCTTGGTACCGTTGCTGAACATGAAAGAGAGTCATTTCCATTTAACTTTGACCAAAGGGAAGCCAAACGAGAAATCGCGAGACTAAAAATAGCAATATCTTTGGTACAAAAAAATCAAAGTATCCAAGTTTTTATTGACAGATTTGCACAACGCTTTCCTCTTCCCGAAAACAACCAACCGCAAAATAATAACAAAGACCCTCTCATAGACATCCATCCCAGTCACTTCTCTCAAATAAACACACTTCATTCACTTCTTTTATGTATACATATATATATATAACAGTCGTATCAACAAATACTCGACCGTGAGTCACATCATTACGATTTATTACACAATCTGCTTTCGAAAACACATATTTACTAGTTATAAAACACCTGATCCTCCTCTCCGACATTTTCTACCACTTAGGTATCTATTAAATGCCAAAAGAACACCGAAAATGAGAAAATTAGTCGAGAGCGATTTTGTTTACCTTTTCAGCGGTGCCCATTTTGCCTGTCACTGCCGACCGTCGACTTGCTTCTCTGGCTTGCTTATATTTTCGCCAAATTTCGTTTTTCTTGTGACGAAGTTGTCATGTGTGTATTTTATTATTTCTGTAGATTATTTCAAGAGTAA
>NC_091589.1:26417316-26437316 GCF_042767895.1 Penaeus vannamei
CAAGAGAAATATGGATAGATAGACTTTTTTTTTCAAATTTATGAGAAAGCACTGACATTTATTATAAAAAGCATTTATTTTTTGTATGTAGGAGTATGATATACTATCTTTGAAGTTTTTAAGAGATACAAGGAAAGCTATATATATATTCACTACAGAAAAAATGTGTTGTCAGGAACGGCAGACAGGGATGTGTTATAAGAAAAAACACAGTAAGGAAAGGCAGGATAGATGCATTATAAAAAAAAAAGAAAAAAAAGCCAGGAATGGTAGAGATGGATTTGTTATAAAAAAAAATGGATACAGTCATGAACAGCAGAGATATCTTCTGTAGATGTGGAAAAAACGTGCAGTCAGAAATGGCAGAGATAGATAAAAATTTTAATGTAAATATTGGCTAAAAGCAATTGAATTGAGAGTCCCGTATCATTATTATTTTTATTATTATTATTATTTTTTAATCTCTCTGCTGTACAAAGAAGTAAATCATCCCATGTGATGGAAAGGCAGGAGAGAGAGAGATATAATTGTCCGTGTAAATATTGGCTAATGATGGTTGTATGGAAACTCGTCATCTTTTTTTTATCTTCACTCTCTGTACAAAGAAAACACGTTGTCATCCCTCTAGAGTTCCATCTTGTGCCGCAGCTCGTGCCACCCTACTCTATGACACCGTCACACCGAAGCACAAAAGCAACGACACGCTTGCGTTATGACGCGAACACTTTTCCTCACCATTTACTGCAGTTGTGACACCTGCTTTAGGGTTATTTCACACACACAGCACCCCGAGAAGACTTTGACTAAGGTGCTGCTTGAATGCCATTTTTCCAGTACACTTTCATATCGTGTTTGAAACATGTTTAGAGCTTAATGGTGCTTAACATTTTTTTCCATTATCACCATTTATAGTTGTGTTTAGTAATTTTTTTTTTTTTTTATTATTATTATCGTATATCACAATTCATGTATTTTTCCTTGTTTTATTTATTTTTTTTTTCTATGTCCATCTTGATTTCTATTAAAAGAATTGAAAAAATATATTTGACTTTAAACTCAAATATTTCTTGTAGATTATTAAGCTGTTTTTTGTTTTTTTGTTTTTTTTTACCATAGAATAAGTGAGGTTATAGGACTTATCAGATTCTGCTCAAACAAATTATTAATATAATTATACTCAACATCTGATTGATAGAATAGTGAAAATAATGAAAAGTGGTAATGAAGAAAGAAAATTAAGTTCACTTGTATCATTTCTGTATAACGTTTATATTATAAACTGCAGTTTTTATTTTCCTGCAGATATTCTTGTCCTGTTTCAGTGTATGAACAGAAAAGAGCATACACAATCATCCTGTTTGTATGTATGAACAGAGAAGAGTATACTATTGATTGCTACAGCATAATGTTCTTGGCAACCTGGGCCCAGTGAGGGAAGCTAGGGTTTGCTGCCTTTTGTAATATGACTCCACACTCTCTTTTTAGTTATTGTTCCCATGTAGCAAATACCTGCTGTTTCTTTCTTTCTCTTTGTGTTTCTTTACCTATGATGTCTTTGCCTTGTTCAAGTATATCCTGTGATCATTATAGTGTTCACCGTCTCATCACTCTCATTATCACCATCATTATCAAATATCATCTTAATCTTTATAATTATCTTGCCTGCTTCTCCATATCATGCATCTGCTGTAACGTGTCTGTCTTAAGCCTCAGTTTATATGTGCGTTCACAAACTTAATAACTCAGGACGCAAGAACTTGAAGAAAAAAGGAAAATTGCAATGGAAGGTTGTAAGGAGCAACAGCGCTTGAGTTTCAAGTTGAGGTACTTTTTTTTCTTTCTTTTTGGCTTGTGGTCCTCCCTTTTATTCTGTTTGAATGTTCAGGAAGAGCGAGGATGCTCTGTTCTTGCCAGGTTTGTCTCACAGAAGAAGTTTTAGGCTTAGAACTCTGTTGATGCCATCCATATCATGTAAAAAAAAGGGAGTGAGGTCATTATTTATTTTTTGATTATGTATATATATTTTTCATTGGTAGTAGGAGGCTATGTAGTGATGACCACATGCCTGTGTTTGGGCAGAGAGGCCCACCCTTGCCAGCATATTCAGTATTCACTGTGTAGAAAAATACACAGGTTAGCCACTAGAAAAGACTGTGTTGCACGCTCCATTCTATCTAGTCATTTTAACTTATTTTTCTAGTTTGGGTTTATCACAGTCATTATAGAAGACTAGATGTTTTTATAGGTAGGGAAGTAGTTGTGCCAGCCGGTCTGTTATCTGTTAGCAAAGAAAGTGAAGTTCCAAGATATGTTAGAGAGCCACTTAGAAATTTTGTCCCTTTAGGAATTTTGAACCATGTTTTCTTTCATTTGTGCTTGAAGGAAGTGGAGGTATTAAGGAAAGTCTGAACATATCTTCTATAAATGAAATAAAGTGGTGCTTTGTCATTCTAGATTAGCCATTTTTTCATTTCATTCACAGAGTAAATGGCAACATTAAGTAGGCCAAAGGTGGTAGAGAGAAGTACACAGCATAAGTCAAAAATAGTGTTCGCTGCTTTAATGAATGCAAACTGCACTTCTTCCATTCTTGTGAGTGTAGTGGGTTAAGTGTGGTCGAGGGAGGAGATGTGTTGGCATACTGTCTTAGGCTCGGTACGACCACAAATGCTTGTAGTTGGGACACCACGTGTTTTGCATCTTGGCAGGGGAGAGAGTCACTGGGAGTGGTTTCGTCAACCTCGTTGTTGTGCAGCCATGGAATTCAGTAACCCAGAAACTGCAAATAAGGGTTTATTGATTTAGGATTGGTTAGACTGGCCGAGGCAGTAACGGAAATCACGCTTTGGAGAGACCAATCTAATAACTCTATAAATAAGCAGTAAATTTGTGTTTGATTTCCAATTTTTTTTTTTTTTATATACTTATTATTATTTGGGCATAATTATGAAGATTATTATTTTTTTCTTATATATATATTTTTTTATCTTATTTTTGTCTTATTTTCTTATTATAATTTTCATTAAAGTTTTATATTTCAAATTTTATTATTCTACTATCAGTAATTTTTTTTTAAATGTAAACATTCTTTGTTATTGTTATTATTATTATTATCATCATAATCATTATTATTGGTGTTATTATTATCATTGTTGTTATTATCATTATTATTATTATTAATATTAGTATCATCACTATTTTTTATATTATTATTACTTTTGTAAATATTATTACTGTAATTAGTTTAACTTTTTCTGCAAAATTCACATTATTATACAGACCATCATCTGCATTTTTCATTTTAATTTTTTGTAATAGATGATATTTGAGGTATTATTCTTATTCTTATTATATAATCATTAATTAATGTTAGATAATTATTAATTGATTAATTAGATAATAATTAATTAATTAATATAATTACTTATTTATTATATAACCATTAATGTCATAATTAGTGTTGAGGTAATAATATGGCACTATAATATTTTTTTTTACATGTGTTAATATTGTTATATATTATGGATGTAATATTAATTTCATAGCTGGAAAGTGAGTATAAAAGTTTTAGTATTGCATCTTGGTTGTCCAAACATTTTCTGTATTTAATTATTATTATGATTTTTTTTACCGTGAAAGATTTGCTGACGTTTTAAATTGTGTTATTCTATCTTTCTATTTTAGTCATTGGGAATTATTGGTACTTTTGTTCAATATACTATAGTTCTTCCTTAATTAGTGATTATATACATATTTTTGGAATAAATCTATCTTTTGATGTATGCGAGTAAAAAAGTTAAGATTTGAATTGTTTCATAGTAGGAATTAATGTAAACATAATGATAATTTACCATCCTCTGAATTGAAGCATTTTTGACAATCATGGCCATCAGACGTTTGTTTGTAATATAGATCATTTTAGATTTTCATAATTCGGTGAATTGTGCTTTTAGTGAGTTATTATGGTGTTATTAGTATTATTTTTTATTATTGTTATTAATAGGATGGTCGGTATTAATTTTCAATAAAAAAAGTTATTATTCTCATAATTTTTTCATGATTTTATTATCTATATTAGTATTAGTATTATCATCACAATCATCTTCATCTTGTTTACTTGTATTATTGTCATCACCACCTTCATTGTAGTCATGTCACCATTAACTATCATCATTATCATTATCATCCAAAATGAACTTGAAATTACCTACACCCCCTATGTGTTTCCATGGTCACTGAGCCACACAAGCTAGAGCTCACAGTCCCGTGGTTGTACTGCAGCTGAAGGCATTACTGCCAGCAGTCGGAAAGTACACAGTGGCTTAGCCGAGGTGCCTCGTTAAGCAATACTTGATGATGACGATTACATTTAGAGCAGTAACTGTAGCATAGTCATGGCCACCATATCATAGCTTATATGTGGAAGCTGACGAGTGGGTGTTGGCATACTCTTTTTTTGTTTACTGAATCTGTAGTCTTTCTTCCTCTGTCTGCTGTGTTTGTCCCTTTCTCTCTCTCTCGCATATTTTGTTTTCTCATAAACAAAAGTTTGTCATTCTTTCTCCATCTACTTGGCTATTTCCTTCTTATCCGCACAAAGTATTTATGAGGTTGAGTTCCTCTAAAACTTGTTCTTTTGCAAATTTATATGATTGAAACAATTGGGATTTTGTTTGATTGTCTTTATTGTGATTTTGATTTAAAAGAAATACATGTATCTATACATATGCCTCACTGTGCTCCTCTAGATTTACTCACTAAGGAATCTCTTGAAAAATGACATGTAGATTAGAGGGAAGAAAAGCCTGGACTACGGTCTTTAAAGTGGCACAGTGTCTTATGTTTTTCTGTTTGGCTGGCTTGACCTGAGAATATCTATTTTATTGTTTAATGAATCATTTCATTTTAATTTCATTGTTACTGTTTTTTTTTTTTTTTCTTAGGAGAGGATATCACTGATCATTTTTTATTTCAAATGACCCCATTCCTCGTTTCAATGTTAAATCGTGTTCACACATTCCGTCCAGGGTATATATGTAGCTGTTCAGGCTGTTGGTGTTATATGGGTTAGAAATTTTGTTATGTAGTTAAAAAGAAAAAAAAATGTAGTAAATAAATAAATAAAGAAGATGAAATAAAAATTGCTTTTCAGGATTAGTTAGCTTGAAGACATGAAAGGAAAAGCATTACTTTGGCATGTTTTGCAAGATCAGTTTTGGCTTAGGGTTGGGTTATATGTACCTGGTTGACTGTTCCAGACCTGCAGATTATTAGCATCTCTGGTTGCAGATGTCTCATTCCTTGACGTATTCAGAAGATTCACAATGACCAAGTCAATGTGGAGAAAAGGAAGAACAAATAACTTAAAAGAAATAATTACATTGATAACTTTTTTTTGTATGTGGGTCTCATTGTAAAATAATAAGTATTTCTTTCTATTTTAAGGTTAAGCTGACTGGCAGACTATAGAACTGAGACAGTCATATTGAGAGAGAAAAAAAGAAAAAGAAAAAAGAAAGAAATGAAATGTAAGAAATGTATTTTTGGGGGGAAGGTAAGAAACTTGTACAAAATATCCAAGCAATCTAGAGCATCGATACCATTTTGATGCAACGTCTTTACAGATGAAAAAGATGAAAGAAGGAAAAGGATTGGGGGGAGGGGGGTTCTTGTGGACAATCTTACATTTCCAAAATGGCTCTCAGGCACTCCCTCTGGACCAATGCTTGGAGGTCTGTGGCCTTTTCTTCTCATATTTTTTGAAACTGTGTAGTTGTTATTGTGGTTGACCTTCATCATGGCTGTATGTTGCCCCCAGATGACTGGGGATTCTGATATATATGTGGATGTATGTATATGTATGTAAACAATAAGTAATATTCTTTTACACATTTCATCTTCACTGTTGTTTTCCATGTTATTCTGTTATTTGTGAATAATGGTATTTTGAGGAAATATGTAAAGTGGTGAAAATACTCTTAAATTCAAGTCAGAATGTCTAAAATCTAATTGTATGATTTATGTAGGCTGCCTTTTTAATGGAATATGGTGTTAGGTGGACAAACCACCAGTGCAGATTCAACCAAAGTACTGTGGTTGATTCTGCTGAAAATGGTTTGCTCCAATTTCCAGTCTGTATAAGGTAAGGACTGGTGTGAAGTCTTGCTAATTTCAATAGTCAGCACTGATGTAAATGTTGACTTTATTTTATGAACTTGTGAGTACATGTGTGTATTTCCATACAGATCACACACACAAAGACACGTGTGCTATGATACACTCCCTCACTCACTCCTTTAGAATGTTTTTTGTTTCCTTATCAAAGATTCGTTTGTAGTTCCTGCTCCTTATTCTTCATTCATGATGTAGTAGTTAAACAATATGATTTACTCAGTTGTGCTGATTACTTCCAATAATAAAGTGTATGAATATATAGAATCTGCAGTTTTATTCTTCCTTAGTCAAAATATGCTGTATAGCATTATAAATGCATGAGAGATACGGCAGCCATAAAAAGTAATATGAACTATTTTGTAAAAAAAAAGATCCAACCAATATGGTTTCTGTATTTAAAACCAAGAAATTGTTTAATTGTTTCATGTTTGAAAATAAATGCGGTAGACATCAAAGGTCATGTAGCACTATGGTAAAGTATTGCATTGGAAAGGGTAAAAGATAGTTAAAGATTACGATACAATGTGTTAGATGTCAAAGGTTTCGGTGTATTATAGGATAGTAGTGAAGAGGGGAATAGGGGAGCAAGTAAACTTGAGCAGAAATTAGTATAAAGGTATAGGAAAAATGTTCAAGGAAGAATAGAGATAGCTGTTTAAGAGCAAGAGAATAAGTCCTGGGAGAGGGGAAGGTGTTAGATATCAAAGATTAGAGGGTGCTGTAGGAAAGTATGGTAATGAAAAGGGAAAGGAGGGAAGTAAATGAAGTAGAGCAGATAGCACTATAGGAAGGTATAGTAAAGGGTGATGTCAGGTGATAGTTGCTATGCGTCAACTCTCTATGAGTAGGAGGGGTATGGATATCGGCAATCACTTCAAGTGTGGAGGGAGCATGAGTTATGGGATTTTGTGTCTCAAGCATATAGCTTTGAATGTCTTCATTAGTTTCTGCAGTGGAGTTGGTTGGAGAGTTTTGTGGGACAAAGGTTTTCTTATGAGGGGGGGAAGAGGAGTCTGGTGTCTGAGGAGTAAAGGTAAAAGTAGGTGGAGGTGAGCGTGTGGTTGGGGAAGAAGGGGTGGAACGTTTAGTCTGTCTACTGTGGGTAGTGTGGGGAGGGAGAGGGGATGGTGTTGGGGCTGTAGTCGAGATTGGAGCTATGGTTGAGGAGTGTCTAGATTTAGAGTGGCAAAAGAATTTGACTGGGGGAGGTCGAATGTAGAAGTGGAAGTGGTGGAAGTGGTGGAAGTGGGGAGGTAAGTAGGTATAGGGGAGGGTGTAGGAACATCTTGAGGTGTAGGGGGAGAGGCAGAAAGAGCGACATTACTGGAGTTGGGAGTATAAGAGAAACTTTGTCGGCGTGCTTCCTGTCTGGCTTTACGTAGAGAGAGACCATTTTTGTATCTGAGAGCTGCTACCTCAGACTTGAAATTGTAAGTGGGACAGCCTCTATAAAATACATTTTGGGGGCCACTGCAGTTAGCACATCTGCGTGTTTGTGCAGGGCAGTTTGATCTGTTATGACCAGGTTGGGCACAGAGGGGGCATCGGTCTGTGGAGTGGCAGTGTTTGGCAGGATGTCCAAATCACAACAATTTTGACACTGACGGGGAGGTTGGTATGGTTGAACAGGGAGGGATTGTTCACCAATGTAGATATGAACAAGAAGGTCATGTGTACAGAAGGTAATTTTGGCAATGTTGGTGGGTTTCTTTCGATGAGTAGCAATGTACTGATATCACATCCTGGTCTTTGAGGCAGCCGAGCAAGTCTTCTCCACAAAGTGACCAATCTTTGTTATCGACTGGGCAGTTTGCTAGGGAGATAGAGACAGTTCCAGTACAAGTATTAAGAGTTGGATGAGGTTCTGCAGGGATGGGGTTGCCAGAGAGATCAGTTGGTTTTGATAATGCTATAGCTTCAGCTTCAGATCTGACTGTTACGAGATGGGAGCAATCTTGTCGGGAATGGAAAGGGACTCTGCCTACATGTTTTTTGGAGACATTGATGAAAGAGAAGAGTGTTGCCTGAGTAAGGAGCTGTAAGGGGGATCACGAAAAATCGGTCCCATTTAGCTGGCCTAAATAGAGTAGTTGAGATATTTGTAGGGTTGGTGGTGGTAGAAGGACAGGGGCAAGTGGAAACGGGTGTGTTGTTGAGGGGGGTAGTATTACTGAGAGATGGAGAATAAGGCTGTAAGGTAGTAATAAGGGAGGTTGGGGTGTTTGATGAAGAAGGTTGTTGTAGGGGTAGAGTTGATGAATTTGAGGATGTTGGGAGGGTAGGAATGTCTTCTAGAGATTGAGTCTCTGCTTGGGTGGGTAATGCACTAGTAGGCATTGAGGAGTGGGTAGTAGTTTCAGTGTTTGGAGTCATGGTCAAAGGAGAGCTTGGGGTCGGGGAGCCGGTGGGGCTATTTGATGAAGGGGCAAGCCTCATTGCCCCTAATAGGGGTATTACATCTTCATTCCTGGCCATGGGTATCCTTGATTATGTAAAGGGACATAAACAGTCCACCCCCCAGTGCCCTGTAGAGGGTAAGGACAAGACAATCGAATCAGGGGAGTACCGTGCCCATGGTTCCTGCAGGCTGTTCAGGACTGGCACAAGGTCAGCCTTTCATCCTTTCAGCATGGCTCTTACACCTTAGGAAGTAGATAGTAGAAGGAGTTGGAGAAGGGACGGAAACAAAAAGCTGGAGGGGGAAAAGACCATGCAAAATTAGTTGAGTTGAGGGCTGAGGCCCTTGGCAGGGGAGATCCCTGCATTGGGTCTCAGTCTCCGTCTCCTAAGCCCCTCCATGACAACAATGGGCAAGGGATTGGAGGGGAATCTAAGGGTTGAGATAAAGGATCAGGAGTAGGGGTTTCAATAGGGATGGTGGGGTCTGGGGAAGGGTATTGTGATAAAAGAGATTCATGTGTGTATCTAGGAGTGAGTGGGAGGGATAGTAGGGAAGGATGTTTTTTTTTGTGGGGGGGAATGGTTCAAGTGGTTGAGAGGATGAGGTATGTGGAAAAGAATTGGGTTTTGGTGAGGTTTTGGCTTGGGTGGTTGAGGATGAGGTATTTTGGGAAGGGGTTGGGGTTATAAGAGTTACTGAGTGTATTGCAGTGTATCTGTGACTGGGGAAGGAGTAGGGACATTGATCAAAGAAAACAGAGGTGGCTGTTGGAGTAGGAGGAGAAGAATCCAGGGGTTGAGAAAGGGAGACAGGGGAAGGTGGTGAAGCATCAGGATAAATGTCTGGAGAAGGACACTGTTATGATAAGAGAAGATTCATGTGAATATTCAAGTAGAAGTGGTAGAGAGAGTGGGGTATACTGGGAGGGTGTAGGAGGAAAGGGGGTGGAGGGAACTTGGGAAGGAATTGGATGAATATCTGCAAATACTTTAAATGTAGCAGTAGTAGGAACAGAGGGATTGGGGGGTGGATGAGGGAGCAGAATGTTTCCTTGGGTTATCTTTAGGAAGTTTTGGATGTCTTCTCTTATAAGGAGAAGAGGAGATAGATATCCGAGGAACAGAGGAGGAGGAGGGGTAGGTATCGGGGAAGTGGTAGAGATTGGAGTATCTGGATTTAGGATGGAAAATGGATTTGACTGGTGGATAGGGTGAGTAGACACAGGACATAGATTTTGGGTATAGGGGAAAGATACCTGGGGAGATGCAGAAACATCTTGTGTAGATGGTGGGGGGAGCAGAGCGTAGGACCGTTTTGAAATAAGTTAAGAGAGAAAAACCTTGTGGCCGTGCTTCCTGTGTAGCCTCACGTAGAGTGAGGCCTAGTTTAAATCTGAGGACTGCTACCTCACATTCAAACTTATAAGCATGGCAGTTCCTATAAAACACATTATGGGAGTCTCCACAATTGGCACATGTTTGTGACTGAGCAGGGCAATTTGAATGGTCATGACCAGTTTGGGCATATATAGGGCACCGGTCTGTGGAGCAACAATGTTTAGCTGGGTGGCCAAAACACCAACATTTCTGACACTGATAAAGAAGGGGTCGATATTGTTGGACATGTTAGACAATCCACCAAAATAAACCTCATGGGGGAGGTCTTGTCTACGGGAGCTAATCTTGGCAATATTGATGTGGGATTTATCTTGGCCTCTGGGAAGAAGAGTGTAACAAATACTGCCGGTCCACAGTCCGATGCCTCTATGTGCCCAACCTGGTTCTGATAGATCAAACAACTCGACACAGTCATGCACATGTGGTAATTGTAGTAGCTCCCTTAATGTATTTTATAGGAGCTGCCCTACCTACTAATTTGAGTCTGAGGTGGCAATTTTCATATTCAAACTTTGCCTCACTTTACACGAGGCCAGACAGGAAGCAAGTTGAGTTTTTTTCTCTAACTCCAAACTCCAGTGCTGCCCTTTACTCCACTCCTCTCCCTTCCTCCCTAGATACATTGCACCCCCTCCCTGTATCTATTCCTTTTCCAATTCTACCCCTTCCTCCCCCATTCAAATTCTTTTGTAATTCTAAATCCAGACACCCAATATCTACGATTGCCCTGACACCCACCTCTCTCCCTCTTTGCTCTAAGAGTAGCAGACAGTCTAAACATTCCAACCATCTTCTACCACACCCTCTCCCTCTTCCCCTGAGATGCTGATCTTTTCTCCCCCACATAAGAAAACCTTTTGTTTCTCAAGCCTCCCCACCAAACTACCTGATCTTGACCCAAGACGACATACTTACACCTCATCCATCCTCCAGTCTCTCTGCTCCCATTCCTTCTACAGTCAAAGTGACTGCTGACATCCATCCTCCTCCTCCTCATGTTCCTCCTACACCCCTTCCTCCCACTCCCTCCCAACACATCCAATTCTCCACTGTTTCAGCTGGAGCATCCCCCTTCCGTGCCCATTATCCCTTTCGCTTCCCCCTGGATACACTTGCAACCTTTTGGTTACAACCCCCTTCCCTGGATTCTCTCCCTCCTGATATTTTTTTTTTTTTTTTTTTTTTTTTTGAAACAGCTCTAATTGCCCTTAAACCCCCTTTTTCCTTTTGCCAACCCCTACACTACAGACATCCTTGTAGAATCTCACTTCTTCCTTTGACAACTTTGATCTAACCACCTTTAAATTCTACTTTAAACCATTTATTCACTCCTCATTACCCATTTCACTGCCATATTATCCTGAACTGCTATATGACTTTTGATATGTAACACATTTAATCAACTAACCCCCTTCCTAACCCTTTTTACTGCTACACCTTTCTATAGTGATATATGACCTTTGATGTCTAGCACATTTATTTTGCTTAGTAACCATTTACCTGATGCTCTAATGGTATATATACATACTCAGTCCACTGATTTTCGTTTATTAATCATGTTACACATGGACGACTCTACAAGTACTTGATAACTTTACCTCATTCCTTGAATTTTAGTGGAGAAAAGTTCTAATTTTTATTACCATTAGTATTCCAGGAATGAGGTATGCAGGTGAGGTCAGATTAGCTTATAGATTTTGCTTGCTCCAGATTTTAAAATTTACAAGCAAAGGCACATAATTGGCCATATCTTAACCCATTGGCGCCGGGTGTCACATACGTACATGCCATGGCTGTTGTGGACCAAACGCCGGGGGTATCATGCCATGCCCATTCCCGCGCTACTGGCTCGTTGGACGGAGGTTGTTTTTCTCCAGTAGTAGCGGCATCATCTATATGGTAAAGATTTTAGGCAATGGCACCTAAAGTGAAGGTAAACCTTCAAAATTTTAATATTTTTTATCAATTTTAGCAAAATAAAAGCTTTTAGGTGCTATATGTCGCTCGCAAACTACCGATCGAGCCGGGCGCAAACAGGGGAAACTGCCGGTGCGCGCCAACAAGCCAGTGCATACGTAAATTTGACAAAATCTTTACCTGTCGCTGATGGGTTAAGGGTTAACTTTGGTGTCTTCCTTTCCTTTCCTTTTGCATGGTTCTTTGGTTGCTAGTAAGGTACTTTTCTCAGGTGTCTGGGATGTGTCCATATCATCAGACTTGTACCTGAGCAATGATTTGATTTGGACATTTAAGGAAGTTTTAGTAGTCTGGTTTTCTGTGTATCAAACATTAATTGCAACAACATTAATATAGTAATGTTAATCAGATCCAAATGATTTTTTCTGAGACTATTTATTATTTTATGTATACTTACATTGCAAACACAACACATTCTTTTTATCCCGAGCTATGCAGGGGGTACTGATGCAGTACACTTTGCATGTATAGGTTAAATAAAACAGTCCTTATGTAGATAAGATCTTATTCCTCTCTTCAGGGCTAACACTTTTTACAGCTTTGTACAGCAAACACACTTACTGAGTCAGTGGGTGCAAGTTGAAAACATCTTTAAAAGGCTTATTAGTGATCAAGAAAAAAAGAAAGGAAATTAAACCTATAGTTATATTCTAGACATCTGATACAATACTGACTTTTTAAAACATGGCAACAATAGACACTTTACCCTATCCTGGTGCTTTTAGGAATCTTACAGAGACTCCAGTTAAGCCAATGCTAGAATTATCCTATTAATACTGAAGAGACCAGGAACATGGCCTTGTTAATTTCTCTTCTTTCTGGTTATCAGGTTCCTCTTTTTGCTCTTTTTTCTCTTTTCAGGCACAACCAAGGTTCTTGATTCTGTCATCTTGCAATTAATCAATGCAATCAGAGAGGCAATCAAAAATATTTAGGATGGTTAATGGTGGATATTTGTAGACATTAACATTCATGACAAACTCAAGATCAAATGATTAACATGTCCACATGAATATGACAAATACATCTAAATATAAGCAACAGTTTTAACAGTGAATCTGGGTCCCCAGGAAACCAGTAATACTCTTATCAAAGGAACAATCATTTATCTTTACATTTCCTAAAAACTTCCCCTATTGATTTTCCCCCTTCTGCTGCCCCGCCTGCCCTAGCATCCCTTGCCCCTCAAAGAAAGAGGGAAAATGCAAAGACAAGATCATGATCTGGCTGTCTGCCAATAGCTGCCCATAAAACCCATAGTGACTGGTATCAACTGCAGAGAGGGAATGGGAATAATTTTTAAGGAATTTTCCCCAAGACCTGTAACATTTGGGACACAACCTCACAGTCCATCACAAGAGCAACTGAGGGGAAGGTGGAAGAAGATAAAACACACAGGATTTACTTTTGAATGAACCAATAAACAAACAAACAAAAAAATAAAATGCTAAAAAGAAAAGCTAGACAACTTGCACCCGCCTACCCAAAGCCCCGGTGGTGAGTATTGGATGATGAGACACAAGGTACACGCATGACTCCAAATATTGACAAAGTAGATACGGGACACTGAAATAAAGATGTGACCATGTTTCTGAAAGCTCATAACTATACATAACTTTTACCTTCAAGGATCTCTCTTCACTCCTTTCAGACGCATTTTACACTGGATGACTTAGCTGTATACAGTACTGTATATTCATATATGTATATATATTTATATTTATATTTATATTTATATTTATAAAAACATAATCATGATGGCTTAGTAGTAACACCTTAGAAAAACTAGTAGTGGAGACATGTACCATTGTACAATAAATGCAATATCAATGACTGTCCTTAGCTGTCATTCAAACAGATTCCTGCAGTAGTTAAGACCACACTTCCTATATGAGAAAAAAAAAGAAAAAAGAAAATGATGAAAAAAATATATATAACTGCACAGTGTTAACAATAGTAAAGCCTACAATAAAGAATCTTCATGTTATCAGACATTTGCCAAACATGATACACACTTGAAATGTGGGGGAAATGCAATTATGGTCAATATGACTTTCTCCAGAAAACTTTGGTATGACCCCGTGGGAGGGCTTCTCACTGCCCCCAACCCTTGATTAGGAGCTCAACTGGGTCTTGAGCAATGAAAAACTCCCGATAAATTTTAGCAGGGAAGAGGGGAGGGGAGGGGGTAATATCATGAGAGATGTACTTGGAAAGCCAGGTTCATTGACACTTTCATCCTCATTGCCTGAGCTCACTCCTGTGGACGTTTTGCCTCTGGGCTGGAGAAGAAAGCAGTTTTCCAAATGCATCTCTCTCTATGTTCCATATCAAAAGACAGTCAAGGGCCTTGTGCAACTGCCAGAATGTATGCAGAGGGCTGTACAGACACTAACATCTATGCAGTTAATGAACACATGCAAAATACCCTCTGATGATCTGGTCACAAGCAACTGTCATGTCTTTTGCAACACATTCATGGCTGCAACATATTGTATCACAACGACAAGTTTTGGGCATGTCATAAAAGCAGGCAAGACAGTAAGAACATCTTTCTATCGTCCTTGCGATACCCTGAATCATGTCCTGTGACTTTTGTGCAAAAAATGAAAAGATCAAAGTCTACTTACCATATTCTTTTGGGATGACTTTCACTGCCTTTAAATGTTTGTTTGTTTGTTTTCTTTCTTTAAAACTGTGGCTCACAATGCAAAACATTTTATTTCTGGTAAAAGCAACACACCTTTGAAAACCTGCATACTCAAAACTTGGCTTACACTGTCAAATAAGCTAAGCCACAGAGCCCACTATGGAATGCTAAAGAGCAGTGATATTCCAATTTGGAGAAGCTTACTCTACAAATACTAGAATAACAAATGCAGAATGGCTCTGACAATATAATTGTAATATTCCTAAGCATGAGCAAAAAGCTAGCATAATATTGGCAGCATTAAAATCACTGATGTAAGATTAATTAAGTACACAAGATAAAAAAGTTGTTGTATATACAAACTTCTCAACAGACGTGGGGGCACAACATGTTTGCACACCGTTAACAGTCACACACAACAGTACAATGACAAGTGGGGGTGGAAGGGGGAACACTGAGGTGTATGGATCAGAAAAAAATAATCATACCACACACTAATGTAGGATAAGTTCCACATTCCATTACTACTGGAATTTTTAACTGGATTACGGTGATCTACAAAACTATTAAACTGACTTCAAAGCACCTTCGTTAGTGTAACTCAACCGTACCATCGGTGGGTTGGCACTATTCTTCCACTGATCCACAAATAACAGAATTGTCTATGTACACATCTCCCACAGCAACCATCTGTAAAACTGCTCTGTCCATGTTTGTGAACCTTTGGTCTTCATCTCTTTCGCACAGTGCTTTTGCTCCTTCTCAGTCACACTTCCTCAGAATTGCTCTTGCGCTCACACTCTTCCAGAAACGCAGGAGAAATAACATCAGGATAAACAAACAAAAAAACAAAAAGAATGGAAGAAAAAAATCTTTCCTCACTGAATGGAATTGTTACTGAGATCTATTTAGTATGGCAGTGTTTCCCAGCAACTGCTATGGACTACCAGGTGAGTGACTGGGTAATGAAAATCTTCACACCTCAAACCTAAATGGACATTCAACTCCATATCTCAACAAACCACAGCATTCCCTGCTCTCTTGAAGACTGTTTATTGTCTAATAGTAAACTGTAGATCAATACACCTCATTGGCTCAAAAAATCAAAGCTGTGCTAAAAATAAACTCTTTGCTTCTTTTTGTCAACCAAGCAACCCACTGACAGCATCAGCTTTTCCACTTGGCCCACACAGACTGGATTCAGATCTGCACAATGACTATGTTCGGGTAGTGCTGACTCTGCTGCCGAATCCAATCTCTCAATAAAAGCAGTTTTGACACCCAAGGAGTGGAAATACATTCATGTTAAGTTATCCTTAGAACCACCTTAGTCTGGCAATTCCAAGGAAATCAAGTCATTGTAAAAGTCAGATGTGTCAGAGCTGAATAAAAAAAAATAATAATAATAAAATAAAAATAATCCCAAAGGATCCATCAAATGTATTAGTTTATTAAACCAAGTATAATAATAATAAGAGAAATATATGCATTATTCACAAAAAATTTAATTACACTTCTAACATACAAAACCAAATAAAACAATATTTGTGAAAACTCTGCAGAACTCTGTCATGTCTTCAGAAAATCTTTGGAACAATCGAGTCATATGACGCATCCACAAAGCCTCCCTGCAAATCACTAAGCCTACGACTTGACACACACATGCAAGTACTCACATACTCAATTTAAAAAGAAAAACAAAACACCATCTCTGCTTCTCAGAGTACAATCAGAACAACTCTCTCTCTCTCTCAAATCATGAACAGAGCAAGCTTAATTTTGACTTTTTTTTTCTTTTTATCTTAACTACAATTTACAGTTCTGTCTTTCACAAAACGCACTCTCTTTCCTTGCTGTGAACCTTCTCTTCCTACTCAGAACTTCAAATAAAAGCTCAACTAAACATATTTCAGTTTTTTTTGATTAATGAAAATATACAATCTTTATTTTACATACATAAGGAGAGACAGTTACGAAGTAAATCAACAACAGACAGAAAAAAAGGTTACTAAAAGGAAACTAGATATAATTTCAAAGCTTTGACATATATATTACACTGAGCTACATACAAAAAAAAGAAAAAAAAGAAAAGAAAAAAAGGTAAAAATGAGAAAAAAATAGTTCACATCAATAATATAATAATAAAAAAAAAACTCAACAGAAAAGGAAAGAGAAGCAAAATTGAATTTCAGAGAAAACTTGGTTAATTCATTTTCCGTCCAGACCTTAAGCTCTGAGACGACAAAAACCTTTCCTCATTAAACCTACTATTATGAGATTCTCGGCTTAAGAAAACAGCTGATATGACGTGGATCTGGTGGAGGGGGAGGGGGGAGGGGGAAGGGACATTCTAGGGGAAGTTTATATTATTTTTTTCTGAAGTTTTCTTCATTTTTTTCTTTACACAATAAGCTACACATACAATAACAGATTCTGATCAGTATCTGGAAATATCGAGACAGCTACTAAGAGCTCGTGTTAACGAAGAGGAAATCAATATATGTACACAATTCAAGATATCTATATATATATATGCTTAAAAAAATTAACATTTGTACTCACAAAAAACAAACCACAGATGCTAGTACAATAAACATAAAGAAAGAAAGAAAGAAAAAAAATAATATATATATAATGGTAGTACAAAGCTTGACAAAATCACCTTGATTGTAATAAATTTATCCTTTCTAACATCCATATCTTCTCTTTTCTTTTACTACATCTCTGTTAAAGAAACAAAAAGCACAATAACTAAATCAAGCTAACCAAAAAAAAGTAAAAATGAAGATAAAAATAAAATCAAAAGAAAATACAAGGGCAGCATACAACAAAAGAAACTGAAATAAAACCTATGGAAAACAAATCAAAATAAAAGGAGGATAAGCTTAAAGAAAAAGGACTTACACAATAAAATAATAATAATAATAATAACGAGTTCTTTGGGCCATTCTTGCGGCTTCTTCCTTTGACACACGCTAATGAGAGGCGAGATGGGGAGGGGGAAGTGGGGGCATGGGGTGGCATTTCCATGGGAGGAAGGGAGGGGAGGGGGCATCAGGGGGGGATTGCAAAGGAGGAGGGGGAGAGGGGCCTTTGCAAAGACCAGCCATCCAAGGGGAGGGGCTTGGGGAGGGTTGCGGATGGAGGGGAGTGTGGATCAGTGGAGGGGGTTAGGGGAATGAAGGGAGAGGCACAGGAGAGAGGGGGAGGGGCTTCAGTAAGGAACTGAGAAGGCCATTTGTCAATGTTACCAATTGTAAGTGGGAGAGTATCATCGGTGTTACCCGAGTGAGATGGCGAGGGGGCTGAGGAGGGAGGGAGGAGAGGAAAAATGGAGAAATCGCGACAGAATGAAGGGAAGACAGAGGAATCTACTTTGAAGGCAATGTCTTCCCCTATTTGTAAAGCCATGAGGAAAAACGAGGTAGGGAACAGGGGAGACGCATCCTATTCAGAGAGAAGGGTTAAATTTTGGCTGAACATAGGAAGCTCTTTCTTCTTCTCTGTTTGTTGCAAAAAAAAAGAAAAAGAAAAAAAAAGAAAAAAAAAATCTTTGTGAATAAAAAGAAACCCAGATGAAAAAAGAGTTATCATTGCCTTTTTGTATCTGATGATTTGGAGGAGGAGGAGATGTGAGGGAAGAGGAAGTGGGGGAGAGAGAAGAGGAAGAGGAGGAGAAGGAGCAGGAAGGAGGAGAAGGAGCAGGAAGGAGGAGATTAATGGGAGAGGAAGGAGTAGGAAGGAGGAGAAGAAAGAAGAGGAAAAGGAGGAAGAGGAGGAGGAGGAGGTAGAGGAAAAGGAGAAGGGAAAAGGAATAGGAGAAAATGGGAGAGGAAAAGTAGAGGAAAGAGGAGGAGGAGGAGGAGGAGGAAGCAGAGGAGTAAGAGGAAGAGGAGGAAGAGGAGGAGGAGAGGAGGAAGAAGAGGGAGGAGGAAGAGGAAGAAGAGGGAGGAGGAAGAGGAAGAGGAGGAGCAGGAGGAGGAGGAGGAAAGGGGAAAGGAAAAGTAGAGGACGGAGGAGGAGGATGGAGGAATAAGAGGAAGAAAAGGAGGAAGAGTAACAGGAGGGGAAGAAGATTTTGGTTATGCAAACAAGGGAGAAGACAAAGAGGCAACAGAGGAACCTCAGGTGGTAGGGTGAATAGAAGAAAAGGACAAAACCCAACAAACGCATTGAGCCGACTCCGACCAACACTGGTCAGCACTACTGACGTGATGATTGGACCAGGAAGAATGAAACTTCAACTAAATGCATTTACATTTGAACTCTTAATTGTCTGATGGAGAATGTCACTGCAAAGGGAAGAAACAAAGAAAAATATCACATTCTGGGTGAAATTTTTCTTTTTTCTTTTACTGACAGAATGTGCAGTATATCTAGAGGAAGACCATTGTTTGTTTTCTTGTTTTCTAATGAATAACTGAAAAATAAGATGACTATCAATATATAAAAAATATTTCTTCTTTTTGGCATGGTAAAGGTACTGGGTTATGATTCCAAGAGGTACAATGATCAATTCAATTCTTCTGCCTGAACAAAATCAGTCAAAGGAAATATTAAACAAATGAAGAAAATAATAACAAAACGTGTATCAAGGATACAAAATAATAAAGTGCAAGAACACTTGTAAAACAACTACTACTAACCAAAAATAGTAACTATAACAATAATAATAATAATAATGGTAATAATAATTAAGAAAAATAAATAAAAATAGAAATACTAACAAGACAAAGACACTGAAAATGAAGGTCTAATATTCTACTCAAACTCTACCCCTATGAAACACCCTACGGTTTCTTTTATTTTTACTTCAACATCTTACGTCCACACCTGTGAGAACTGAGGAATTCCTGTCTCTCTCCCACTTGACGCAACAGCTGGCCGTGAAAGAGAGAGAGAGGGTCGAAGAAAAAAGAAAAAGTCTATGCTCCTTTTGTGGTCTCGTATCCCACTTTGGAAATCATTTGTGCGTGCATTGGTGAGCTTCTTTCTATTGAAGTGAGGTGACGATTCTGGATAGTTCAGCCATACCAATTATCACCAGGAATTGGCCAAAATCCATCCACTGAATTGCAGGGAAAACTTAGAAGCAGAGAGTCCTCTGACCAACCCTATGGGCTATCACATTTTGGCAACCCTATGGCTTACAATCCTCATCTCGTAATACAACGGCCGACAAATGCCCCTGTCAAGGGCAGCTGCACTGGTCATGTGAAGGCATCAGGTTTGCTTCTCGAGCACACTTTTAAAAGACTACATCAGGCAAAAGAGGAAAATTGTTGTTTCCTTTACAATATATCTACAGATGGTATAACTTTGGGTCTGGTATTTATCTACCTTCTCTTCCCACGATGCAACTCTTACTTACAAGTGTACGCTCAAATTTTGGTGTTTCACA
>NC_091589.1:26439816-26442316 GCF_042767895.1 Penaeus vannamei
TGTTCCCAGGTCAGAAGCAGCCGTGTTTAGGAGTCCCCGCGCCCACGCTTCAAACGTGCCAGACGGCCTGAAGGCGAATGGTCTTTCTTTGGCCTGCGGCCGCATTGGAGCGTTGGGAAGCGGGGGGAGGAGGCGGCCCCCGACCTGACCCCCCTCAGGTGGTGAGTAGGTGGTTCAGCTCATGGTGGAGGGCCAGAAGGTCCTTGATCCGGTCTCCAAGCTGCATGTTCACACTCTCCACCACGCCACGCTGGCTGTCCTGCGTCGCCATAGCAACCTCCAATTGTGACTGTGCTCGGGAGGTCTCCATGCGCAGTTGCTCATTCTCCTCTGCAAGGTGCTGGAGGGAAAAGAAGGGTTAGTCAGGCTGGGTGCAGTCGGAACTAATTTTTCTCTGGGCTGAACCAATGCTGATCCTGTCTCTTTGACTTCTAGTTAATTCTATCACTTGGATCTGTCTACAATTTTGTCTTAAATATATAACTAGACCCTGTAAAAGCAGCCTGAACAGCTGTTGGGCGAGATGCCTCTATGTCGGATACTATCATATCACACTACATTTCATATATTAATATAAACTGGTGTCTTACTTTACATGTGACACAAATAGACATAAAGAGAGAGAGAATAACACAAACATACACACACACATAGATGTAGGCACACACGCAAAAAAAAAATAAGAATAAAAATAGGAAGGAAAAAGAAAAGAAAAGAAAAGAAAAGAAAAGAAAAAAAATCTCATCCTAACATAGACAAATGCACATACAAAAATGAATCTTTACGCAAGCAAGAAAGAATAAAAAAATCAAGAAAATCTTCACCTGCAGCTTCTGGTCATCTGCACGCATACGCTGGATCTGCTTCTCTAGGTCATCGATGGTGGCCTCTCGAGAACGGATCTCATCATCCATACCCTCCAGGCGAGCTCGCAGCGCACCAACCTCCTTCACCAATTCGTCTGAGTCTCCTACCCCTGCTAACAAGGGGGGCCACTTAGCAATTGAGGGGGGCGGGGGGGTCTTCTTTAACCTTACTTACTTACTAACGAGAAGTTCATATTTGGGGACTTGGTAAAAACCTTAAAAAGATAAAGTATAATACAGTAGACAAATGGTCTGTAAAAAAAAAATATATAAAATAATACATGAGAGAGAGAGAGAGAGAGAGAGAGAGAGAGAGAGAGAGAGAGAGAGAGAGAGAGAGAGAGAGAGAGAGAGAGAGAGAGAGAGAGAGAGAGAAAATTATTAAGAATACTATGTCCAATGGATGCCTAAGAGAACATCAGAGACATAGAAATTAATAAAGAATAAGAAGGAAGGAAACAAAAGTAAATGAGAAATATTGAAAGGTTCCGAGTGGAGCCTTCATCAGCCCTTACTCCTGCCTCCAGCCTCCAGCTCGTGTATGCGTGTCTTCATCCTGCTGTTCTCTTCCTTATAAGTCTGTAGCTGCTTCTTCCACTCCTCCACGTTGGCTGTGGACTCCTGCAGCGCCGACGTCAGCCGCGCATTCGTCGTCTTCAGTGAGTTCAGCTCGATCTCCCACTTCTTGGCATTGGCAGAACTACAAAGGCACCGACAATCATTATTCAGATCCAAAATACCAAGGATATGCATGGTTATAAAAACAATAGAAATATTTCATCTTCTCTCATTTCCCCATTCCTTTTTGAACTTCTTCCTACCTCCTTTCCCCTTTCCTTTTCTCCCTCTATTCTTCCTTCCTTCCCCCTTTCTTTTCCCCCTCCCTCATCCCACCTTTCCCCTTTCCCTCTCCTCCTGTATTCCTCTCTACTTACCTCTATCTCTCGCCCCTTCCAGCCTCCCTCCTTTTCCCCTTCTGTCTCCCCACTTCAGCCTTCTTCCTTTCCCCCTTCTGTCTCCCCACTTCAGCGTTCTTCCTTTCCCCCTTCTGTCTCCCCACTTCAGCCTTCTTCCTTTCCCCCTTCTGTCCTGCCACCCTCCAGCTTTCCGCCTTTCCCCCTTCTGTCTCCTCCCTCTCCCTTTCCATTTTCCCGTCCCTCTCCTCTTCCAAATTTCCCTTTTCCCCTTCCTTCTCCCCTTCCCATTCAAAATCTCCCCTTCCCTCCCCCTTCTCCATCCTCCTTCCTTCCCCATCTCCCCTCTTCTTACCTTTGAGCGAGGGCCAGCTTGAGCCTGTCATTTTCATACTTGAGCTGCACCTGTGTGTCGACATTGGCTCCTGCACCCGCAGGTCCACCCTTGTCACTCCCGCCTCCGCCTCCACCGCCGCCGCCCCCCCCGGCGCCAGCCTGCTTGTGCTTGGGGCTCTCCCCTGGAGGCTGGAGTCCTGCTTAACGAGAGGAAGGGAAGGTTGGTTCGGTGTGTTCGCACTTCTGGGATGCATTCGCACGGGGCGTATGTCTTTAGCTTTGTACAAGTCAGCTGTGCTGGGTGACCAAGTGCTTCATAGAAAGATGCATCTGAACTACCTATTAGCAAAAATCTTTTGAAGCTACAAGTTACTGCTGCCCTCG
>NC_091589.1:26452316-26454816 GCF_042767895.1 Penaeus vannamei
GTGTGTGTGTGTGTGTGTGTGTGTGTGTGTGTGTGTGTGTGTGTGTGCGTGCGTGTGTGCGCGCGTGTGTGTGTACGTAGGAACAAGATTCATCCAAGATTCTAGAACAAAATTTATTCCAAGACCTGGAGAAAGTGTGTCTACTGGTGGCAGTGGGAAAAGAAAGAAAGAAAGAAAAAAATCATGAAGGAAGCCAGTGTGAAAATGAAAATTCTGAAGTCAAGCAGCAAAAAACGAACCTCTGAGCCGCGTGGAGAAGGCAAGACATATGGCCAAGAGCAGCATCCACAAAGGAAACTCAAGGCATCTTGCCTTGCCTTGGGGGCATTCAGGGTTTCCAAACATCACTGCAACCATTACATGCATGGCAAAAGAAATCCAATTCTCTATTCTTCTTATTACTGCCTTCCTTCATTCACGGATAGGATACATGTTACTCCTATATACACAACCAAACAATGAAAACGGCAAAAGTAAACTAATCCAACTCAAACAAAACAAAAAACTCAATAAAAGAAAGGGAAGAAAGCCAAGAAAAGAAGAAGAAAACCCTCAAAGCAAAAGGAAGGAGAGACACGCCTAAGAGACTCCTGGAGCGCCGAGAAGACTTTCTTGAGAGGGCCGCGCCGATGTCGTCCTCGAGAGCCAAGACCAGAGTGGCCAAGTCTGAAGGGGAAGAATGCACTCAGCCATCTTCAAGGGGGAGGTAGGCCTGAGGAGGCTACACTCTTTCTCCATTACCTTGCCATGATGCATGAATAAACAATATAAAAAGAAACAAAGTAAGAAAAAAAAATATTAAAATGTCAACATCATGAGCTAAGAAGGCCAATGGAGACAGATTCCCTTTCCCTTCTTTCATCAAAGTGCTTAAGCAGATAAGACGACAAAAGCAAAAAGGTAACGGGACTTCAGAATGACTTCCAAAAAACAACCTGATAAGAAACCCTAGAAGAGAATTAAAAAAAAAAATTAGAAAAATCTGAATCTGGCCTATATATATATATTTTTTTTTACTTTCACTCCCTAAAAATATATATACATATATCAACAATAACATAAAATAAAGTAAAATAAATCAAAGTAAACAGAGAAGTGAATTCAATGATAAAGCCAGATAATCTAAAAAACCCTGAAAAGAAGGAAAAATAA
The DNA here is from genome assembly GCF_042767895.1 of Penaeus vannamei. Classification (NCBI taxonomy): domain Eukaryota; kingdom Metazoa; phylum Arthropoda; class Malacostraca; order Decapoda; family Penaeidae; genus Penaeus; species Penaeus vannamei. The sequence continues at coordinate 26,453,469 of NC_091589.1, forward strand.
TAAGAAAAAGTCCTATAAAGGCAAAGAAAAATCCAAATATTTTCAGCCAACCATTCACAGCACTGAATACTAAACATCTCAAAAAAGACACACAAAAAAAATAATACAAGAAAGAAACCAAGTTCAATATCTAAAAACACCTGTTCAAGATGTGCAAGACAATTCACAAAAGCCGAAGTCAACTTCAGAAAGTGACATTTTGCAAGATTTTTGTAGATGTGGATAAATGTATAGGAAGAAGACATTTAATGCCACAGGGTCATGATAGAGAAGGAGAGGGAGAGGGAGAGGAGAGAGAGAAGGGGGGAGAGGGAGGAGAGAGGAGGAGGATGAGGAGGATGAGGATGAGGAGAGAGAGAGAGAGAGAGAGAGAGAGAGAGAGAGAGAGAGAGAGGGAGAGAGAGAGAGAGAGAGAGAGAGAGAGAGAGAGAGAGAGAGAGAGAGAGAGAGAGAGAGAGAGAGAGAGAGAGAGAGAGAGAGAGAGAGAGAGAGAGAGAAGGGGGGAGAGGGAGGAGAGAGGAGAAGGAAAGAGGGAGAGAAGAGGGGACTAAATTTCATCTTAAAAGATTACTAATAATTGCAAAATTTCAATTGTTTTGACACCAATAACAGGCCAGTATACTCTTACGCATCATAAACAAAAGATGCATTTTTTTCTTTCAAAATATACAACTTCACTATAATTTCAATTATCACAACCATTTCTTCCCCTTCCAACGCTACAAAATCTTTGACCTTTTATGAGCTCTTCATAAAAATTCACCAAAAAATATGTAAATTTTGCCATATATTCCTCTATATTCATGTTTTGTGATGGAGCATTCTGGCATCAGGCCTGGCATGGACACTAATTGAGGCTTCACAAAGGCTATTGTATCAGCTCCCCTTAGAAAAAAAAAGAAACTATTGTATTTGGTGTGAACTTAATCAGAGTGTTTGGCTTTGTGCAAATGGTGACTCCATTACTTGAACTGTTTGCCTCTCTATCAATAACATATATATATATATATATATATATATATATATATATATATATATATATATATATATATATATATATATATATATATATATATATATATATATATATATATATATATATATATATATATATATATATATATATATATATATATATATATATATATATCTACTTACCTAAATATCTAGAAGTCTATTTAACTAATGCAAATCTAACTGTGACTAAATGGCAAAGTCTGAAAGAGAGCAAAAAAAGAAGGAAAAAGGACCTATCAAACTACTTTATTCAAACTCTAAATCTGCTACTGTACAAAAGCCGCATTTCTTCTCAGAGACAGTACTGTATCATTCTAGAGACCCTAAAGCT
>NC_091589.1:26474816-26477316 GCF_042767895.1 Penaeus vannamei
GGCGAGGGGAGGCGAGAGAAAGTGAGAGAAGGCGAGAGGGGGCGAGGGGAGGCGAGAGAAAGTGAGAGAAGGCGAGAGGGGGCGAGGGAAGGCGAGAGAAAGTGAGAGGGAGGCGAGAGAGGATATGAGAGGAGGCAAGAGAAGGCGAGAGAATGCGAGAGGAGACGAGAGGAGGTAGAGGGGGAGAGGGAGTTGAGGGGAAGAGGAAGGGGAAAGAGGAAGGAGGGGGAGAAGGAGGAGGAGGGAGGGGGAAAAAGAGGCAAGAGGAGGGAGAGGGAGAGGAGGGGAAGGGGAGGAGAAGGGGGAAGAGGAGGAACCGGGGGACAAAAGGACGAGAAGGAAGGGGGTGAGACAAGAAGGAACAGGATACTCCTCGCACTCCGTCGCCCTCTCGGCGGGCCCCAAAAGAGGGGAAGGAAGGGGAAGAAGAGGAGGAGGAAGAAAGGAGGAGATTAAGAATGAGGGCATGGAAAAGGGGGATGTTAGGTGTGCCGGAGGGAAGGAAGAAAAAAAGAAATAATAGCAATGGCCGAAAATAATTTGACCCCAGTGCCATGGCAATGATGATGGCCACGGAAATCACTGTTATCATTACCCTTTTGATCATAATGACAAAATGAAAGTAACACTGATAGCAGTACTAGTAGCAGTTGTAGCAATGACAAAGCAGGAATGATAATAACAATAGAAAAATAACAATAATATAATCATCAATACTATTAAAAATAGTAATACCAACCAATAACAGCAGCAGCAATAATAATAATATCAATAACAATTTCAACAATAAATATGATAATAACGATAATAATAAGAACTCCAAGAACTATAACAATAATATCAAAAGTAATGGCTACAGTAAAGGTACTGCTGCTACTACTAATAGCAACAACAATGATACTACTACAACTATCTTGCAATAACAATAATATTTAAAAATATCAATAATAATAATAATAACAAATAAGTAATGCCAATGGAAAGAACAACGATAACGCCAATCATAACAAGAGCAATGACATAGCAACAAAAAGAACAACAGCAGCAAAATGTCATGAGCGGCAAAAATAACACAAAGATCGTTTTCTTTCACCTCCTCCTCCCTCCTTCCTTCCCCCCTCCCCCTCCCCCTCCCCCTCCCTCGGCCCCTCTCCGTCTCCATCCAATATTCCTTGCAGGTGCTCTTTCCCTCGCCCATAATTAGGAAAAAGACGAACTGAAATTCATGGACACGGGAGCTTGATCGCGCCACTTCTTCCCTTCACTTCCCAGCCTTTTCCTCTTCTTTTTTCTTTCCTCATTATTCCTTTTCTTCCTATCATTCTTCCCCCCCCCCCCCCCCCGCCGGCCATCCGCTGGCGCCGTTAAAATTCCCGATTAGTCGTTGCGCGGCGATGGATGACGTCATTACGGATTTTCACTTCTCCTGCATGGGCGGCCATTCCAGCCCCTCGGGCCACTCTGCGTAAGGAGCAGTTTTCCTTGACGCCGACCACCGCGGCGTGTACTCGTCGCCTTGGAGCGGAGTAACTCAACCCCGGCGTGGCGGATCCGCAGAGTTGCGCCGCCGGCCGCTCGGGGGCGGGAAGCGCGGCCCGCCCTCGCCGCCACGTCCCGCTCACGCGCGCGCACGCACACAGTCGTATACATTCATACATACAAATATATACATATGTATATAAATATATGACTACATATGCATATATATGTATATAAGGATATATGTATGTATGCATATGTATTTATATATTACAATGCATATGTGTGTGTGTGTGTATATATATATATATATATATATATATATATATATATATATATATATATATATATATATATATATATATATGAATATATGCATATGTATATATGTTCATATGTATGTGTATGTATGCAAGTATGTGTATATATACAGATGTGTGTATGTATGGGGTGCGTGTGTGTATGTGTGCATGATCAACAAAGCCAAGGGCAAGTTGAGCGCGCCCGCTGGACGCCGCGCGCGCGTCCGCCCGCACTGGCCCTCGGACTCACCAGGGCGAGATGGCGGGCGCCCCGCACCCGCCGCAGCACTCGTCCAGCAGCAGGTCGGCCATCACACTTACCTGCAACAAGAAAGGCAAAGGTAAATCACACGCCAAGAAGAAAATAATAACATAAATATATATACACAAAAAGATCAAATCGTACAGACTTCATCGTCAAAACTAATTCTAGATGAAGGTGTCGCGGCTTCTGCCCAGGGCCGCATAAGGCTGGCACGGCGACCATACATTCCGGGTGAACGTGAATAAAACATGAATGGGAGAACAGGCGGGAGTGAATCATGATGAGGAGGATGGGGATAGGGATAGGGATAGGGATAGGGATAGGGATAATGATAATGATGATAATACTACTACTAATAATAATAATTGATAATAATACTAATAATGATAATAACAATAATAATAATAATAATAATAACAATAATAATAAAAATAATAAATACAACACCAAATGA
>NC_091589.1:26484816-26494816 GCF_042767895.1 Penaeus vannamei
GGAGGGGAGGGAAGGAGGGGGAAGGGAGGGGGATCGAGGGGAAGGAGGAGAAGGAGGGAAGGAAGGGAAGGGAGGGGGAAGGGAGAGGAATTGAGGGAACTATGAGGAAGGGAGGGGGATCGAGGAGGTGGAGGGAAGGGAGGGAAGGGAGAAGAATCGAGGGAAGGAGGGAAGGGAGGGGGGGAGGAGAGGAATCAGAGGGAAGGAGGGAAGGAGAGGAAGGGAGAAGAATCGAGAGGGAAGGAGGGGGAAGGAGGGGAAGGGAGAAGAATCGAGGGAAGGAGGGAAGGGAGGGGGGAGGGAGAAGAATCGAGGGAAGGAGCAGGTGAGGAAGGGAGAAGAATTTGAGGGAAGGAGGGAAGGGAAGAAACTGAGGGAAGGAGGAAGGAGGGAGGGGGATCTGAGGGAAGGAGGGAAGGGGAGAGGAATCGAAGGGAAGGAGGGAAGGGAGGGAAGGAGGTGGGGGGAGAGAAATCGAGGGAAGGCGGGAAGGAGGTAAGGAGAGAGGAATCGAGGGAAGGAGGGAAGGGAGGGAAGGGAGAAGAATCGAGGGAAGGAGGGAAGGGAGAAGAATCGAGGGAAGGAGGGAAGGGAGAGGGATCGAGGGAAGGAGGAAAGGGAGGGGAAGGGAGAAAATCGAAGCGGAAAGGAGGGAAGGGGAGGGAAGGGAGAGGAATCGAGGGGAAGGAGGGAAGGGAGAGGATCGAGGGAAGGAGGAAGGGAGGGAAGGAGGGGGGAAGGGAGAAGAATCGAGGGAAGGCGGGAAGGGAGAAAAGATCGAGGGAAGGAGGGAAGGGAGGGGGAAAGGAGGGAAGGGAGAAGAATCGAGGGAAGGAGGGAAGGGAGAAGAATCGAGGGAAGGAGGGAAGGAGGGAAGGGAGGGGGAAAGGAGGGAAGGAGGGAAGGGAGAAGAATCGAGGGAAGGAGGGAAGGAGGGGGAAAGGAGGGAAGGGAGGGGGAAAGAAGAACCCAGGTGCGGCTCTTCTCTCTTCTTCCTTATTCCTTTCTCTCGCTGTTCTCATCGGGATTCCCTTTCCCTCCCCTTTCTGATCCTCTTTCCACCAATGTTTCTTCCTCCTTTTTTTTGTGTCACGCGTTTCCTTTCCTCCTTTCCCCTTCATTCTCTAAAACCCTCCCTCCTTCCCTGCTCTCTTCCACGCCTCCCCTTTCTGTTTTCCTGCATCTTTCACTTCTCCTCCTTCCTTCCCCCACCTTTATCTCTCCCCCCTTCCTTCAGCCTAAACACCTTGCCCCTACCCTCTCCCTTCCTTCCCCATCTTTCTCTCCCCCTCCTTCCTTCCCTACTGCCTTGCCTCCTTCCTTCCCCCTCTTTCTCTCCTTCCTTCCCATCTTTCTCTCCCCTCCTTCCTTCCCCATCTTCTTTCTCTCCCACTCCTTCCTTCCCCATCTCCCCCCTCCCCCTCCTTCCTTCCCCATCTCCTTCCCAAAATCTGGAGACACAGACGAAGTTAATCATTATCGCCCTATTTCCATACTCCCTATACTGTCTAAGGTTCTCGAAAAAGTCGTAGCAGGCCAACTGACACTATTTCTAGCGACACACGACCTACTACCCAGAACGCAGCGCGGCTTCAGAAGTAAGCTGTCCACTGAAACGGCATCACTTATCCAAGGCCTTTGATAGCGTCAGTCACGAAATCCTCATTAGTAAACTAATGAATCACAAAACTGACACAAACTGGTTCAGAAGTTATCGAAGTAATAGAACCCAGTCAGTCAAAATTCGCGAGAATGTATCAGAAAAACGGAATGTTTGACTTGTATTTATTTGTACTGTAACCTCACTATGTATATAATAAGAATAACCATTGCAACAAATGAAATAAAGTATTTTGATTTTGAATTGAATTTGAATTTGAACTCTCCCCTCCCCCTCCTTCTCCACCTTGCCCCTCCCCTTTTTTCTTCCCCATCTCTCCCCTCCCCCTCCTTCCTTCCCCATCTCTCTCTCTCCTCCCTCCTTCCTTCCCCATCTCTCTCTCCTCCCTCCTTTCCCCCTCCTTCTCTAATCCCTCCTCCTTCCCCACCTTGCCCCTCCTCCTCGTTCCTTCCCCATCTCCCCCTCCCCTCCCCTGCTCCCGGGCGGCGACAGGGAGCGGCAGTGGCGGCAGCTTGGGGTCCCCCCTACCCTCCATTGCTCCCTGGGGCGTGGGACCCCCCCCCCGCCCCCTGGCGTCGTGTCTCGGGCCTGATCAATGCGCTCACTTACGGCGGCCGAACACACCTGGCCCGCCGCACCTGCACGCACCTGCTCGTCTTCTCTCTACGTATCTCTCCCTCCCTCGAACATTCTCTCCATCTCCTCTCCTCACTCGTTCGCTCCTCCCTCCTTCCCTCACTCTCCCACGCCTTTCTTCCCTCCTTCGTTCCTTCCTCTCATTCCTTTCATCTCTCCCTCGTTTATTCCTTCCAGGTGTCATCTTCCATCGTACCTTCCCCCCCCCCTTCCGTTCCTCCCCCAGTGCCACCCACGCAACCGCCGACGGCAGAGGAGCACGGTCTGCAGAGAGCCCCCCCACCCCGCCCCCACCCACCTCTACACCAGCCGAGTACCGCCCCGCTCGGCCAGGCGGCGGCGGCGACTCAACAAGTCCTTTGCAGCGGAACGACGGCCGAGCATCACGCCCGCGATTCACGCCCGTGCGACGCCCGAATCCCCACGCCCGGGCCGCCCACGGCACGCGTCGCTCGCTGCTTGTGGTTTTCCCTCTGCTGTTCTTCCCTTTCCTTTCTTCTTTCCTTCCGCTCTTTTTTCCCCTTTTATTTCTTCTTCGAATCCTCTCCCCGACCCTTTCCCTCTCCCTACCTCCTCCAACCTTTATTCTTCCTCTTCCTCTTCTTCTTCTCCTAATCCTCTTCCTTTTCCTCCACCTCCCATTCCACCCGAGGCAACACGGGGACGCTATACAGTGCGGAGTGATGTAATGAAACGCGGCGTGAGGAATCCGTAGAGTTCGGGGCATATGGGGTGTGGCTGTGAGGTGTTGACGCGGGAGGGAGGGGGGGGGGAGAAAGGGAAATTGGAAAGGGGGGAGGGAGGAAGGGAGAATGGAAGGGGGGAGGGAGGAAGGGGGACGGAGAATAGAATGGGGGCAGGGGGAGGGAGAGGGAGGAAGGGAGAATGGAAGGGGGGAGGGAGGAAGGGAGAATGGAAGGGGGAGAGGAGGAAGGGAGAATGGAAGGGGGAGAGGGAGGAAGGGAGAATGGAAGGGAGGAGGAAGGGAGAAAGGGAGAGTGGAAGGGAGAATGGAATGGGGGAGAGGGAGAAAGGGAGAATGGAAGGGGGAGAGAGGAGGAAGGGAGAATGGAAGGGGGGAGAGGAGGAAGGAGAATGGAAGGGGGGAGAGGGAAGAAGGGAGAATGGAAGGGGGGAGAGGGAGGGAGGGGAGAATGGAAGGGGGGAGAGGGAAGGGGGAATGGAAGGGAGGGAGGGAGAAAGGAGAATGGGAAGGGAGGGGAGGGAGAAAGGGAGAATGGAAGGGGGGAGAGAGGGAGAAAGGGGAGAATGGAAGGGGGAGAGAGGGAGGAAGGGAGAATGGAAGGGGGAGAGGGAAGAAGGGAGAATGGAAGGAAGAGAGGGAGAAAGGGAGAATGGGAGGGAGGGAGGAAGGGGGAATAGGGGGAAGAGGGAGGGAGGGAGAATGGAAGGGGGAGAGGGGGAGGAATGGAATGGGGGAAGGGGAGGGAGAATGGAGGGGGGATAGGAGGAAGGTGGACATGGGGAGAATGGAGGGGGGGATAGGGAGGGAGAATGGAGGGGGATAGGGAGGGAGAATGGAGGGGGGATAGGGAGGAGAAATGGAGGGGGATAGGGAGGAGAATGGAAGGTGGGGAGAGGGAGGGAGAATGGAAGGGGGAGGGAGGAAAGGGAATAGGGGGAATAGGGGGAAGGGGGAAGAGGGAGGGAGGGAGGGAGGGAGGGAGAGGTAGGTAGGTAGGTAGGCAGGTAGGGTAGGTAGGGAGGAGGGAGGGAGAGAAGGAGAGAAGGAGAGAAGGAGAGAAGGAGAGAGAGAGAGAGAGAGAGAGAGAGAGAGAGAGAGAGAGAGAGAGAGAGAGAGAGAGAGAGAGAGAGAGAGAGAGAGAGAGAGAGAGAGAGAGAGAGAGAGAGAAACCGGAAGAAACGCACATTCAATTCGTACAAGATACGAGAGCTATTAATGTTTCCAAGGACGATTATCTGAGCGTAAAATCCGAGTCAGGAAATTAGCACCAACGTCATATTTTTTTTCGAAAACAATGACATAACAGTATATGACTATTTTCAAATACTTGTGTTTCTTAAAAAAAAAAAAAAAAAAAAATGTAGTTTAGCTATTTTTTGCAACAACACTTTCTCGTTCTGCTGAAAAAGGACAAACCGGTTCAAGCACACTCGTCAATTTCCTTTCTCTAATAAACATTTGCATGTACATTCACAGCCATCTCTCTGCCTCTTTGTCAGCATGTGTGTGTGCACGTGAGCGCACGCACGCACACTTACACACCACACGCGCACAAACACACAGAGGGACACACACACACAGAGGGACGCACGCACTCATGTACGCACGCATGTATGCATGTCTAAATAGCGTGTCACGGCGGCATTCGTAACCGGCCTCTCGCAGCGTTCGTCGAGGGCGGCAGCCTTTCCCTCCCCTCATCCGGTGGATTCCTGCTCCTCCGTCCCTTCGAGGAGGAGCTGCTGCCGCGGAGGCGAGCGCGGCCTCAGCCCTGATGGCGGTGACGTCAGCGCGGCGGGAGAGGCTTGGGTGACGATGAATATTTTGACAGTCCCAGCGTCCCGATTGCATGCTCGACAAAGAGACTTTCGACGAAGACATAATCGAAGCCGGTCGACTGCGCTCGGAGACACTCGCTCTCATCCATGCCTTTCTGCCTCTGTCGCCATGACCACGGGGCACGTTATAAGTGTCACTAACAAAAGCACAACTAATGATAATGATAACAAGAAAACAGTAATAGTAGTAGCAGCAGCAGTAGTAGTAAAAGCAACAACAATAATCATAACAACAACAATAATCATAACAACAATAATATTATTAATAATAATAACAACAATAATAAAGCCAATACCAATAACACTAACTCAAGCTGACAGGTAAAAAGAGAAACAAAAGAGCAGCAAAACCATTTCCCGGCGTCCCTTTCGCTACAAGGCCTTTCGGCGCCGTAAACATCCCGCCGACATGGTCACAATTACTGCCAATACAACGCGAACCCAAAATACACCGCCCACACAACACCACCACAGATAACACCACCAACAACAACAATACCGACACCAACACCACCACTCTCATCACCTATAACACCACCACCAACAACAATACCGACACCAACACCAGCACTCCCGTCACCTATAACACCACCACCAACAACAATACCGACAACAACACCCAGCACTCCCTGTCACCTATAACACCACCACCAACAACAATACTACCGACACCAACACCAGCACTCCCGTCACCTATAACACCACCACCAACAACAATACCGACACCAACACCACCACTCTCATCACCTATAACACCACCACCAACAACAATACCGACACCAACACCAGCACTCCCGTCACCTATAACACCACCACCAACAACAATACCGACACCAACACCAGCACTCCCGTCACCTATAACACCACCACCAACAACAATACCGACACCAACACCAGCACTCCCGTCACCTATAACACCACCACCAACAACAATACCGACACCAACACCAGCACTCCCGTCACCTATAACACCACCACCAACAACAATACCGACACCAACACCAGCACTCCTGTCACCTATAACACCACCACCAACAACAATACCGGGACACCAACACCTAAAGCACTCCCGTCACCTATAACACCACCACCAACAACAATACCGACACCAACACCAGCACTCCCGTCACCTATAACAACACCACCAACAACAATACCGACACCAACACCAGCACTCCCGTCACCTATAACACCACCACCAACAACAATACCGACACCAACACCAGCACTCCCGTCACCTATAACACCACCACCAACAACAATACCGACACCAACACCAGCACTCCCGTCAGCTATAACACCACCACCAACAACAATACCGACACCAACACCAGCACTCCCGTCACCTATAACACCACCACCAACAACAATACCGACACCAACACCAGCACTCCCGTCACCTATAACAACACCACCAACAACAATACCGACACCAACACCAGCACTCCCGTCACCTATAACACCACCACCAACAACAATACCGACACCAACACCAGCACTCCCAAGTCACCTATAACACCACCACCAACAACAATACCGACACCAACACCAGCACTCCCGTCACCTATAACAACACCACCAACAACAATACCGACACCAACACCAGCACTTCCCGTCACCTATAACACCACCACCAACAACAATACCGACACCAACACCAGCACTCCCGTCACCTATAACAACACCACCAACAACAATACCGACACCAACACCAGCACTCCTGTCACCTAAGTAACACCACCACCAACAACAATACCGACACCAACACCACCAGCACTCCCGTCACCTATAACACCACCACCAACAACAATACCGACACCAACACCAGCACTCCCGTCACCTTCCATAACAACACCACCAACAACAATACCGACACCAACACCAGCACTCCCGTCACCTATAACAACACCACCAACAACAATACCGACACCAACACCAGCACTCCCGTCACCTATAACACCACCACCAACAACAATACCGGACACACCAACACCAGCACTCCCGTCACCTATAACAACACCACCAACAACAATACCGACACCAACACCAGCACTCCCGTCACCTATAACACCACCACCAACAACAATACCGACACCAACACCAGCACTCCCGTCACCTATAACACCACCACCAACAACAATACCGACACCAACACCAGCACTCCCGTCACCTATAACACCACCACCAACAACAATACCGACACCAACAATTCACCACTCTCATCACCTATAACACCACCACCAACAACAATACCGACACCAACACCAGCACTCCCGTCACCTATAACTCCACCAACAACAACAATACCGACACCAACACCACCACTCTCATCACCTATAACACCACCACCACCAACAATACCGACACCAACACCAGCACTCCCGTCACCGATAACAACACCACCAACACCAGCAGCCAAATCGCTTCCGTCACCAATACCCCCCTCAGAGCCCCCCCCCCCCCACACCACCACCACCCCCCCAAAAAAAAAAAAAACAGGTCCACAGAAGACCGCCACCAAAACGCAAAGCCCCAAGAACAAGCAAAAGAGAAAAAGAAAAGAAAGAAAGGAAGAGAAAAGACCAAACCTCCCTCCCCACCAATCGGCGGCCAATCCTACCGGAGCGGCGACGCGGCGCCCATCAATAAGCGGGGACGAAAGCAATTCCAACTCCACAGCTAAGAGAGATGTTGGGTAAAAATTTAGGGCCGAGGGGACGCCGCGGGGAGGGAGGAGGGAGGGAGGGGGGAAGGAGGGAGAAGGAAGAGGGGAGGGGGAGGTAAGGAGGGAGGAGGCAGGAGGGAAAAGGGAGAGGGGAGGGGGAGGGAGTAGTAAGAAGGGAAGGAGGGAGGAAGGGAAAGGGAGAAGGTGGAGCAAGGTGGGAGGGAGAGACGAAGGGCGGATAAGATATATGGGGAGAGGGAGGAGGGCGAAGGAGAGGGGGGGGGGCGAAAGTGTGGAAGATTGGGTAAACCGGATTAGGGGGCGGGAGGGACGCCACGATTCGCCCATCGGAACGTGTTCAAGGGAACCTGCCCCGGAATCTTCTCTCCCTCTCTCTCTCTCTTTCTCTTTTTCTCTCTCTCTTTCTCCTTCTATCTCTTATTATCTCTCTCACTTTCTCTCTCTCTCTCTTCCCTCTCTTCTCGCTACCTCCCATTCTTTCTCTCTCCTCGCCATTTCCCTTCTTTCTCTCTCCTCTCCCTCTTTTCCTCCCCCTCTCTCCTCTTTCTTTTGCGAACTCTCTTCGTGCCTCTTTTTGTTTCCTTCATTCGTTTCACCCTCGCTCGCCTCTTCCCTTCCCTCATTCTGGTAGGGGAGGGAGAGAGGAACCACGAGAGGAAGGACACAAAGGAAGAGGAAGGGGGGAGGGGGGAGGGGGAGGTGGCGGATGAGGGGAAGTGGTGGGGGAGGGGAAGGGGAAGGGGGGGAAGGGAGGGGAGGAGGGGGAAGGGAGGGGAGTGATGGGGGAAGGGAGGGGAGGAGGGAGAAGGGAGGAGAAGGCGGGAAGGGATGGGAGAATGGGGTAGGGAAGGGGGGGGGGTCATCAATGACTGATTTCAGAATCCTGCGCCGCCGCTTCGGTGGGCCTGGAAATTGCACGAAAAATGCTTCCCTTGGCTGACTTGACTATTAGATGTGGTGTCTGTGTCTGTCTGTCCATCTGTCCACTCATCAACTCTCGAGGAATGGAGAAGAAGAAGAAGAAGAAGAAGAAAAAAAAAAAAAAAAAAAAAAAAATATATATATATGTATATTATATATATGCATATATATATATATATAATTAATATATATATATATATATATATATATATATATATATATATATATATATATATATATATATATATATATATATATATATATATATATATATATATGTCAACTTGCGGTTACTTGAAGCAGGTCGGAGAAATTCACCAATAGGCAGATAATGCTCCCCCCCTCTCTCTCTCTCTTTCTCTCTCTCACTGGCTCTCGTTCTCGCTTTCGCTCTCTCTCTCGCTCGCTCTCGTTCTCTCTTTCTCTCTCTCTCTCTCTCTCTATCTCGCTCGCTCCCTCTCGTTCTCGCTTTTGCTCTCGCTCTCTCTCTCTCTCTCACTCTCACCACTCTCACTCACTCTCACTCTCACTCCTCACTCTCACTCACTCACTCACTCACTCTCTCTCTCTCTCACGTCTCCGAGTCGCCTCCAACTCCCCCCCCCCCCCCGCGCCGAGTGGCAGGAGGGCCACCTCCAGCATGGCCGCTGGGCCGCTCTTCCACGCCCTCGAGGGACGCCAATTCTCTCGCTTATTTATCTACTTTTCTCATTTACGGTCTGAAGTTTTTTCCTTCGTCTTTCCTTGTTATTGTTCCTTGTCTTTCTTTGGTGTTCCTCTTTATTCGATTCTATATCCTTCCGTTCTTAATTTGCTTCATTCTCATTCTATCATTTTTTTTTCATCCTTTTTACTTTTTCTTATCCTTTTTTTTATCAGGGGAAAGAGGAGGAACAGAAAGAGAAGTTGGAAGCAGGAGGAGGAAGAAGAGAAGGAAGAGGAGGGAGAGGAAGAGGGGGAAGAAGAAGAGGAGGAGGAGGAGGGAGAGGAAGAGGGGGAAGAAGACAAGTAGAAGGAGGAGGAGGAGGAGAAGGAGGCGGCGGCAAATAAGGAGGGTCGAGCAGCAAGACTTCCTTAATCAAAGCCAATTAGGCTCTTTGCGCCGCTAATAACTCGGCCGGATCGCCAAAGTTGGCTCCGCCAAAATTAATCCCCGGCGCGAAATTATCCCAAATTGCAGCGCGTTTGTTTGTTTGATTTTTCTGGAGTCGCGGCTAATCACCGGCGGCGAAAGGGCGAGGCGCGACTCCCCGAGGTCGACCCGCGCCCGCCCCGCGCCGGGCTCGGGCGCTCCCGCTCGGGCCTTCGGGCTGCCTGTCTGTCTTGCGCTCTCGGGCCTTCGGGCTGTCTGTCTGAATTGCGCTCTCGATCTCGCTCTATATATATCTTCCTGTCTGTCTGTCTATCTGCCCGTTCGTCCTTCTCTCTGCCTGTCTCGTGTTCTGTCTCTTTGCATGCTCATTCTCGTCCTTCTTTGCTCTCCAATCATCAGCGTCTCTCTCATAAAACGCTCCCCAGGTGTGCGCGCCGAGGAGACCGATCAGCGATGTTCTAACAAATGTCTTTCGAAACCTTCTAATAAATATCAAAAT
>NC_091589.1:26504816-26507134 GCF_042767895.1 Penaeus vannamei
TTACCCCTCACCCTCCCCTTTAATCCCCTCCTTTCCCCTCACCCTCCACTCCCCTCCTTTAACCCTCTTCTCCCTTCCCCTCCTTCCGCCTCACCTCTGTCCTTCGCTCTTAAAAAAGAGGAAAAATTATGACAAAGTTTTCCGTAAACTTTTAAGATTGTATTCCCGCAACTTTTTAATAATCCGGAGACTCCGTCGCACACCGAAGAAAGAAAGGAAACAGAAAGAGAAGGAAAGAAAGGGGAATAGAAGGAGGGGGAGAGAGAAAGAAGGGAGGAGACAGATAGAAAGAGAGAATTAAATAAATAAATATTGAAGGAAAGACAGGTAAAGGGACACCGATAGATATCACGAAAGAAAATACTAAAACCGAAAAAATAATACAAAAAAGTTAGTTTATGATAAAAACAAGAAATAAGGCAGGAAAACACATAAACATCGATTGCAGAAATCTTATAAATCTGAACACTAAATTAACATTGGGTAATATTTTTCCGTCGTTATCTTTGCAAACGTCTTCAAGAACTGGCCAGAAGCGATGCCCACGACGCCGCAGGAGGGAGAAAGGGAAAGAGAAAGAGAGAGGGAAAGAGAAAGAGAGCGGGGTAGTGGACGGCAAGAGAAGGAGAAGAAAAGAAAGAGGAAGGGAGAGAGAGGAGATAAAAAGAGCGAACGAGCGAGCGAGCGAGAGGAACGAAAGAAAAATGTGAAATAAGAATACAACAAAACAGAAACGGGTCATGAAGCAGAACCGTATTCAAAAATAAAAAAATAAGATTCAAATAAAATAAATATATAAATCAGGAGAAAGAAAGAATAGGGGCGACGACCTGAAAGACGAAAAAGTATGAAAAAAAGGGGAGAAAGAGAGGAGGGTGACAAGCAGGCGACCGACAGGAGACGCAGACGAAGGCCAAGGGCGTCGGGCCGAGTGACAGGGCCGCTAATACCATGCTAATTCGGGCTTTTTCTTGCGCTGTCATCGGGGGATATGGGGGTGGGGGGGAGGAGGAGGAGGAGAGGAGGAGGGGAGGAGGAGGAGGAGGAGGAGGAGGAGGAGGAGGAGGAGGAGGAGGAGGAGGAGGAGGAGAGGAAGAGGAATGGGAAGGAGAGGAAGAAACAAAGCGTACAGGGTGGGGGCGGGAAAAAGGGGGGGAGGAGGAGGAGGAGGAGGAGGAGGAGGAGGAGGAGGAGGAGGAGGAGGAGGAGGAGGAGAAGGATGAGAAGGAGGAGGAGGAATGGAAGGGGAAGAAGTAAAGATGAAGGTGGGGGAGGAGGGAGGAGGAGGAGGAGGAGAGGGAGGAGGAGGAGGAGGAGGAGAAAGAGGAGGAGGAATGGAAGGTGAGGAAGCAAAGAGCGAAGGTGGGGAGGAGGAGGAGGAGGAGGGGAGCAGGAGGGGGACACAAATAATCAGCCATAAAACAGACAAAAGAGAATGAAAATCAAGAAAAGGGAACATCAGAAGCAAACGCAACAAAAGGATAAGACTGACGCGACAACAAAAATTCAAGGAAAAATGGAGACAATATGTCGCGCAGGAGACAGAGGACCTCCCCCCCCCCCCCCGCCCCCTTCTAGGCACGGCCGAAAGAAATGCATCGCTTTAATGAGGAACGTGTTTCGTGCTCTCTGTCTATCTGTCTGTCTCTCTGCCCCAACGTCCCTTCTCTCTCTCTCTGTCTCTCTCTCTCTCTCTCTCTCTCTCTCTCTCTCTCTCTCTCTCTCTTTCTCTATTTTTCTCTGTCTCTCTGTGTGTCTCTGTCTCTCTCTCTCTCTCTCTCTCGCTCGCTCGCTCACTCTCTCTCTCCCCTCTCTCCCTCTCTTTTTTTCTCTCTCTCCCTCTCTGCTTCGCTTTCGCTTTCTACTTCCTCTTCCTCCCCTACTCTCCCCCTCCCCCTCCCCTCCCTCCAGATGATCAAATACCGCTCACGGACGACGGTTTGACGAGGGCGCAGGTGCCTTCACAAACAAAAACGAAAAACGAAGAGAAAAAACACAAAAAATCCAAAAAAGGGAGAAAGCGGGAATCCGAGGGCGGCGCCGCGGAGTCTGTGACGGGACGCCGCCCCCCCCCCTCCCCCACCAGCCCCTCCTGCCGGGCTAATATGGTGACTCGGGGGTTCTTCGTGGCCAGGAAGGGGAAGGGGAGGGGGAGGGGGAGGGGGAGGGGGGAGGAAAGGATGGAGGATGCAAAAGAGGGATGGGGAGGGGGGAGGGGAGGAAAAGAGGTAAGGCGGGAGGTGAGGGAGTAGGAAGAAAGGAGAAAGGAGGAAGAGGGGAAGGAGGGAGGCATGGAGGTACGGAAGCAGGGAGGAAAA
>NC_091589.1:26507634-26532634 GCF_042767895.1 Penaeus vannamei
TCAGCACCTCTATTACTATTTCTATAATCATCATCATCATAATCACTAACATCATCATCACCACCAACACTACCACCACCATCATCAAAATCATCATCATTACTATTATTCTCATCCGAATGTAT
Source organism: Penaeus vannamei (assembly GCF_042767895.1). Taxonomy (NCBI): domain Eukaryota; kingdom Metazoa; phylum Arthropoda; class Malacostraca; order Decapoda; family Penaeidae; genus Penaeus; species Penaeus vannamei. The sequence goes on from NC_091589.1 coordinate 26,507,760, forward strand.
AATGTCATTATTACCATTTACCACAACTACCGCTAATGGCATCAACACCATCATTACGAACATCATAATTACCATCATCATTACCACGACAGTTAACATTACTTCCTTCTCTCGGCCTCTATCGCTCTGCATCGATTTCTCATTATTTTCGCAACACAAAAGATTCTCGCTAATTTTTCATCTTTCCATCACAGTCGGTCTAATGCCCGGCGGAGAGAGGGAGAGGGAAGGGAAGTGATGGAAGGTGAGGAAGAGGGAAGGAGAAGGAGGTGAAGAAGGAGAGGGAAACGGAAAGAAAGGGGAGGAAGGAGAGGAAGAGGGAAGGAGGAGGTGAAGAGGGAGAGGGAGAGGGAAGGAGGAGGAGGCAGAGAAGGGAGAAGGAGGGGGAAGGGAGAGGCAAAAGAAGGAGAGGGGAGGAGAATGAGAGGGAGATAAGAGGGGAAGGGAATGGGAGAAGGAGGAGAATGAGGGTGACTGTGTGGGTGAGAGAGAGAGAGAGAGAGAGAGAGAGAGAGAGAGAGAGAGAGAGAGAGAGAGAGAGAGAGAGAGAGAGAGAGAGAGAGGGAGGGAGGGGGGGAAGAGGAGGGATGGGGAGGAGGGGTCCGGCCGGGCGGGAGGGGGGGAAGAGGAGTAGGAGGAGGGATGGGGAGGAGGGGTCCGGCCGGGCGGGAGGGCCTCCCCCCCCCTGGCACTCGCAAACCTTAAACCGTGAATTCATTCGAGTGGAGTCGGTAGAAATAAATAATATTCCGCGAAAATTCCGACTCTAGAAGCGGAAAAATAAGCAAAAAGGCGGTTCCTTCATTAATTTTGTTTTCCCTTGCAAATATATTGGCCTTATCTTATTGTTTGTTTTTCTCTTGTCCTCTGTCACTTCCTCTACTTCCTTTCTCCTCCTTCTATTCCACTCCTCTCCCTTCATCCTCCTCCTCTTATTCCTCCGCCTTCTCATTTTCATCTTCCTCCTCCTTCCTCCCTTCATCCTCCTCCTCTTATTACTCCGCCTTCTCATCTTCCTCCTCCTTCTCCTCCTCCACTTCCACCTGCACCTCCACCACCACCATCACCTCCTCCTCCTCCTCCTCCTTCCTCCTTTCATCCCCCTCCTTCTCATCTTCATCTTGTTCCTCCTCCTCCTCCACTTCCACCTGCACCACCACCACCTCCTCCTCCTCCTCCTCCTCCTTCCTCCTCCTCCTCCCCAACCCCTCGATCGCCGGCGGATTACCGGCCAAGCGCGAATAAATCTTGAAGGACTCGCGGTTTGAGGAAGTCAATCGCCCAGGTCCTGTCGCGTCCGATGGGGGCAGGCATGGAGGAGGGGGAGGAAGGGAGGGGAGGGGAGGAAGGAGGAAGAGGTGGAAGGAGGAAGAAGGAGGCCAGGAGGAGGATAGGGTGGAAGGAGGAGGAGGAGGAGGTAGAGGAGGAGGAGGAGAAGGAGGAGGAGGGGAGGAGGAGGAGGAGGAAGCAGGAGGAGGAGGAGGGAGGAGGGAGGGAGGAGGAGAAGCAGGAGAGCAGGAGGAGGAGGAGGAGGAGGAGAAGCAGGAGGAGGAGGAGGAGGAGGAGGGGGAGGAGGAGGAAGCAGGAGGGGAGGAGGAGGAGAAGGAGGAAGAAGGAGCAGCAGGAGGAGGAGGAAGAGGAGGAGGGAGGAGGAAAACAGCAGGACGAGGAGGAGGAGAAGGAACAGGAGGAGGTGGAGGAAGAAGAAGAAGCAGAGGAAGAGGGGGAGGAGGAGAAGGAGAAGGAGCAGGAGGAGGAGGAGGAGGAGGAGGGAGAAGAAAAGCAGGAGGAGGAGGAGGATAAGGAGTAGGAGTTGGAGAAGGTAAGAGGAGAGGTAGCATAATGATGAGGAGGTGCTGCAGGAACTGGAGGAGGAGGGAGCTGAGGCGAAGGAAGAGGAGGGGAGGATACGAGGGAGGAAGGAAAATGAGACGCGACGGAGTGAGCGACGTGAGCAGGAGAATAACAGAGGAGGGAGTGAGAGGTGGAGTGGTGGGAGTGAGAGCGTGAGGGAGGGAGCGAGACGAGCCGCAGCGAAGGAGGCAGGGAGGCGAGGCCGGAGGGGAAGGAGGCACGAGGTCCGCGGGCGCCTGATCCGCGATGCAGGGCGGGCGGCGGGCGGGATCCGGGCGAGGGCGCGGCTGCTTCCGCCACTAATGGCGGCCGCCCTTGCTATTCCGCTGGCACGTGCCCGCCCGCCCGCCCTCGAGCACGGACTGCTCACTGGCTCTCGCCCACTCGGAAGGACGGCCGTCACTCCCATTAAATAAACAATATATTAAAACATTCTTCATGAAAAACAACTCAATAAACCCAACAAAAATATTCCCAAATAAACATTAAAAAACATCTTGGAAATAAACATTTTCTAAAAAAGTCTAATATAAAAAAGTCTTTGGATAGACCTAATAAAATAACGATGAAAGTATAAATTATATCTTTTAAAACATTAGACTCACAGAAGAACCTTTTCAGATGAACATCGCTGAAAGAACCCCGTTAAGCCTCAAAAAACGAAATCTTTTACAGTCCACCTCATGCAGAAGTATATCCTTAAAATAATCCTTCGCAGAGACTTCCTTCGACCGCCTAGGATTCCCTCGCATGAAACCCCCAATCATAAACCTCCAAAATGAACCCTCGCAAAAAAAAAAAGTCCTTTAAACCCCTAGAATCTTCCCCGAAAGAAACCCTCAATCATAAGCCTTCAAAATGAACCCCATTAACCGAGCTTCCGGTCCCCGCCCCGCCTCTCAAGTGTAACGCATTGCAAGCCCCGAAAAATACCCCCCCGGCGGAAGCCCTCGCCCACGGGGCTCATAAATGCGACGCTTTTTGGACGCGCCTGATGGATGCCCCCCCCGCCCGCGCCCGCCCGCCCGCCCCTCGCTGACCCCGAAACGAAAGGAGAAACACAAGAGAAAACAAGAAAAGGGGGAATAAGCACCTCGTCAATGCATGGGGCTCGGCCAATCACCCCATCAACGAAAAGGAAGAAATGAGAAAAAAAAGTAAAGAATAACTTAGGAAACAAAGAAAAATGCCGAGCGACCCACGAATTCAACGGTAGAGAATGTTCACCATACTCTATGAAAGACAAAAAAACGAAAACAAATGAAAGAAAAAAAAAGAAAAGAAAAAAAAAACCTGAATCGGATTCATGCTGACAAATATAGAAAAAAAAAGGTATAAAAGAGAACGAATAACTACACAAGACACGAGAAGTATCCAACCGAAACCGATTAAAAGCCGTTCGCTCACAGAAGTCATTCATTCCCATCCACACCTTAAAAAAAAAATAATAATAAAAAAAAAAAAAAGTTCTAACATCCCGGAGTCTGACACCGCTCGACCTCGCCCTCCCGACGACCCGGCGACGACTCCCCGCACCACGTTGCCCCCCCCCCTCACCCCCATCCCAAATCTCGGAGGGGAGAGAGGGCGGGAGGGAGGGAGAGGGGGAGGGGGGGGGTGGAGGCGCCCACAAATATGTCATTACCTCAGAGTTCCCATGGGTCTCCCTCCCTCCCCCCCCCCCTCCCACGCCCGGCCTTCTTCTCCCCTCAACTGCTCTCACCTCTTCATCGGCCTCTCCCCCTCTCCCCCTTCTCCCTCCCCGCAATCCGTCTCGCTGCAAAGCCTTTCTCCGGACCCTCTCTCTCTCTCCCCTCTCTCCTCGCCTCCCAATCCCCTCTCCCGTCCGATCTCCTCTCATCCCTCCTCCTTGTTAATCCCTTCTCCTCCTCTCATCCCCCTCTTTCTCATCCTTTTGTAAGCATCTACATCCTTTCGAGGAAGAAGGGGAGAGAGAGAGAGAGAGAGAGAGAGAGAGAGAGAGAGAGAGAGTGAAAGAGAGAGAGAGAGAGAGAGAGAGAGAGAGAGAGAGAGAGAGAGGGAGAGGGAGAGGGAGAGACAGAGAGAGAGAGAGATGGAAAGAAAGAAATAAATAAAGAAAGAAAGAAAGAAAAGACAGGGCAGAGGCAAAGACGCAAGGCAAACTGCTGAATGCCTAATGCGCGCGAGTCCCTCTCCCTGCCCTTATCCTCGCGCTCTCTCTCCCTTCTGCTTTACTCTTCCACGGGCCATCTCCCTTATCCTCGTGTTCTCTCTCCCTTCTGCTTTATTCTTCCACGGGCCATCTCCCTTATCCTCGTGTTCTCTCTCCCTTCTGCTTTATTCTTCCACGGGCCATCTCCCTTATCCTCGTGTTCTCTCTCCCTTCTGCTTTATTCTTCCACGGGCCATCTCCCTTATCCTCGTGTTCTCTCTCCCTTCTGCTTTATTCTTCCACAGCCCCATACATGCCACTACTTTTCCCCCAGGAACTCTGCTTCCTTCTCCCTCTCCCCTTTCCCCTCTTCCCTCTCCCTTCTTTCCCTCTCTTCCCCGCAACCCCTCCCCTCTTTCCCACACTCCCCTCAACCCCTCTCCTCTTTCCCACACTCCCCTCCTTCTCCCTGCCCCGTGATCTCCGGCGCGCGTGCCGCCTCACGCCCGTCGCAGAGGCGCCCATCCGCGAGCAAACACGCAGCCCCGCCGCCCGCACGCGCCTCCTCAACCCGGGACAAAAACAAATAAAAGATACAAGGCATCGAGCACGAAGGGGGAGGGGGAGGGAGGTGATGGGAGGGGGAGGGGGAGGGAGGTGATGGGAGGGGGAGGGGGAAGGGAGGGCGAAAATGGGAGAGGGGGAGGGGTGAGGAAGGCAATAGGAAAGATGGGAGACAGAGTAGTGGGAGTGAGATGAGAGGGAGGGAGAGAGACGAGAGAGGGAAGGAAATGAGGGAGACGAGAAAGGGAGGAATGGTGGAGAGAGAGTAAGGGAAGGAGAAAGGGTGATGATAAAAGGAAAGAGGAAGGGACAAGGTGGAAAAGAATGAGAGGGAGAGAGAGACGGGAAGCCAAACAAAGGGAAAGCCAAAAAGAAGGTCAAGCCCAGCCAGAAAGGCGAGTGTCCCTGCGCTGCTCCCTCCGGCCCGCCCACGGCGCCCTCCCGCCCTCGTGGGCTCCGACGTGGCCCGCCAAATGCCGGGTAGCGCCCCGCCCGCCCGCACCGCTCCTTGACGAGCCCCGAGCTCCTCCTTCCTCTCGCGTGGCACCAGCCGACCCCGGCCGCCAGCCACCCCATCCGCCCGAGGTCCGCGCCCGCCCTCATCCGCACGGCCAGGCACCGGCCGCCCGGGGCTCCTCCGGCAGCGGCGCGGGCACGAGTCGCCTCGGGACGCGAGCCCTCCATGCCCTGGGCGCTGACGACGGAACATCTCTTCTCTCTTCCTTTTCCTTCCCTTCCTTTCCCTTCCTCTCCTCTTCTCCCCTCCTCCCTCCCCTTGGCTTTGCCTTCGTCCCCTCTCACCCCCTCCATCCCGGCCATGACCCAAAAGGGCAAAAAACGGACGGAAATAGAAGGGCGAAGGTCCTCCCGCCGCGATCCGCAAAACCTCCACTTGAAACGCGCCTCTTCGCAGGGACAGACACACGCACAGACGCAAACGCGCAACTAATTGTCGCGATGCCTCTCTCCATCACCGCCGTCGCCGTCGCCACCGTCGCCAAATCGCCTCGCAGATTTTCCTCCAGATCAATTTCGCGCAATAACGACGCAGATCCCATAATCACCCCGGCTATCAATCAGCCGGCTTGTTCCCGTATCGTTATCGCCATTACTCCCCCGCGCCCATCCTCCTCCGCTGCCGCTCTCCCCGCGCCATTCGCAAGGGCCCGGCGCAATCACTTCCTCATTCCCTCGGCTAACTTTGCTCATTATCCTCATTACTTTTCTCTCCTTCTGTCCCTCGCCGCCTCCTGTCCCTTCACCTCTCGCCGCAAGGTCTCGTTTGTGGCCCGCTTCTACTGGGGCCTCTCCTCCCTCTCACTCACTCACTCACTCACTCTCACTCACTCACTCACTTACTCTCTCTCTCTCTCTCTCTCTCTCTCTCTCTCTCTCTCTCTCTCTCTCTCTCTCTCTCACTCACTCACTCACTCACTCACTCACTCACTCACTCTCTCACTCACTCACTCACTCACTCTCTCTCTCACTCACTCTCTCTCTCTCTCACTCACTCACTCTCTCCTATCTTCTCTTTCTCCTTCTCTCTTTTGTCTCAGCTCAGTCCACCAACAAAGGCATGACACCAATGGTTCTTCCGCCCAGTCACGCCCGCAGCCCCTCGCGCATCAGGAGTCGGGAGGCCAGGGCATCTCGGGGGCACCTAGGTAGGGGCATGAGAGCCAGGGCATCTCGGGGGAACCTGTCCCTCTCCCTTGCCCTTCCCTTCTCTACCGCTTCTCTTCCTCTCATCTTCTGGGTCCTCCTCTCCCCGTGCCCTCCTCCTACTCTTCCTCTTGCCCCTCCCCGCTGCCCTCCTCCTCCTCTTCCTCTTGCCCCTCCCCGCTCCCTCCTCCAGCCTCCCACTTGTCTGAGCGAGCACGACCCGCCGAGTCCTCTTCAAACATGTCAAAGGACAAGTCGCCTTGGATATGAAATAAAAATCCCAATTTCTGTGTGCGCGCATGCAAGCGAGTGTGTGTGTGCATGTGTACACACACACACACACACACACACACACACACACACACACACACACACACACACACACACACACACACACACACACACACACACAAATATATATATATATATATATATATATATATATATATATATATATATATATATATATATATATATGACAAGCATATCCTGAAATCTAAGACCTTTTCAAGACATTTTAAGACAAACGAATTGCTCTTTAAGACCTGGAGCTCCATGTCGCTGAATACGCCCTTCCCCGGAATGCGAAGGCCTCCCTGGTGAGTCAGCGACCGAGACCAGGGAATTCACGCGCAAGGTCTATATAAGTACTTATATAGACCTTGTTCACGCGATGGCTCTCGCACTCCCTCCCGGACGGACCGCGCACCCGAATGACATTGAGCACGCGGCCCGGAGGCGAGCGGTCCGGCCATCGCCCACGGCCAGGGTCCAACGGGGCTGACCAACGACCCGGCCGATCGCGACGCCGTCCGCAGGCAACAGATGCAGGTACATTCACGACAGCAAGTATGTACCTGGCGCTAATTTTAGGCCTTACTATTTGCAAAAATATTCAAGAGAAAGAGAAAGAGAGAGAGAGAGATGTAACTACCCGCCTGGCGCAAGGGCGGACGCATCCACACGTCACCTGCCGCCGACCAGCCCGAGGTCACGCCCGAGGTCACGCCCGAGCGAGGCGAAGAGCGACCGAGATGCGGGAAGGACAACTGCGCCGCGGCATGAAGTGGGCGCCGGCCGGCCCTGGGTAGGCCTACCGCGAGGCGGCCACATAAATTGCCATCGACCAAGAGCGTCTGCGGCGGAACCTCCCTCCCTCCCCTGCTTCTCCCAGCCCCCCTTCCTCCTTTCCCTCTCCATTCGTCCCTCTATGCTGCTTCCCTTCCCCCACTCCCCCTTTTCTTGCCTCTTTCCCTCCCTCCAAACGACCTTTCCCCTCCTTCCCTCCCTCTGTCCCTTCGACTGACCCGTCCCCTCTCCCTCCCTCCTTCCCTGACTTCCCCATCATCACTGCCGCCTCCCCCTCCTCCCCGCCCATTCCTCCAGGTCTGAAAAACGCTTCCCCAACCCCCCGCCCTCCGCCCCCTCCTTCGTGGGGGACAAGAAATCGCCCGATAATTAAACTCTCTTCGGTTTTTGCCTCGTGACGCCAACGACAGCGATGGTGACACGGAAAAGCATTTGTGACAATCATGGTGAATTTGACAAGGCTGGGGATAATCATGATGGTGATAATAATGGTTTCACTAGTAATAATAATAATGATGACAATAACAGTAATAATAACAATAATAGTAGTAATAGTAATAGTAATAGTAATAATAATAATAATAATAATAATAATAATAATAATAATAATAATAACAACAGCATCAATAATAAAGTGCCTTTAGACATCAAAATAACAAAATCCTCTCAAAACAAAAACAGCGTTTGCATCAGCCTGAATAACCCCCTCCTGCCTCCCTCCAGCGGCGCAATTACTACCGTTGCAAAATGCATGGCGTTGCAATGAGCGTATCACGTGACGGTGTGACTAAAGCGCCTCAACCTCCCTGCTGGAATGCTGCCGCTTCTGCTCGCGCCGATTTAGGCCGATTACTGCTCCCGTTTGGAGGCTCAGCTGGCGGCGGCGGCGGCGGCGCTGATCATCATAAGTGCTGACGGTGACAGCAGCACTATCCTGGCGCAAGGCTACTAGGACTATCGCAGGCTCCATTTGCACCGCATTAGCATGAGCAGTTTAAAGATGCAGAGTCGTCAGTCCTGCGGGACCATGACCAAAACTGGACACACAGCGTCGTGGCGTCTCTCTCTTTCCGCACCTGTCGTGCCCACCGCCGTAACTCCCACTGCCACCTCGGCCACCACCACAAACACCACCACCACCACCACTTGGCAGCACCACCACCACTTGGCAGCACCACCGCAATTACCAATATTATAATCGGCAAACTACCATTTCCATTAGCGCAGGTAGCATCGGCCGCCCGGGACAGTCGAAAAGTAAAATATTAACTCGTAAACTAATTCCGACACGAGAAGGGGAAGAGAGGGAGGCAGGGAAGAGAAGCGGGAGAAAAATAAATAGAGATAGAGATAGATAGGAAGAGTGGGGGTGAAAGACAGAATGAGAGAGAGAGAGAGAGAGAGAGAGAGAGAGAGAGAGAGAGAGAGAGAGAGAGAGAGAGAGAGAGGGAGAGAGAGAGAGAGAGAGAGAGAGGGGTATAAAAATACGGTCAAAACGATTACATTTCTGTTGTATCAACACCCCCCCCCCCCCCCCCCTCCCCCTAATTCCACGTATGAACAACGTAATAAACAAATGAAAACCAGCCAGTTTTTACCGACATGACTGACGTTGTGTTATTTCGTTAGTCGAGCTCTGGGACTGCAGCTGGCCTCCCCCCCCTCGAAGGCCCCGCTTTCTCTCTCTCTCATTCACACTCTCTTTCTCTCTCTTGCTCTGGGACTGCAGCTGGCCTCAACCCCCCCCTCGCAGCCCCCCTTTCTCTCTCTCTCTCTCTCTGTCTCCTTCTCTGTCTCTCTCTCATTCACACTCTCTTTATCTCTCTTACTCTGGGACTGCAGCTGGCCTCAACCCCCCCTCGCAGGCCCCCTTTCTCTCTCTCTCTTTCTCTGTCTCTGTCTCTTTCTCTGTCTCTCTCTCTCTCTCTCTCTCTGTCTCTTTCTCTGTCTCTCTCTCTCATTCACACACTCTCTCTCTCTTGCTCCCCTCCCCTCCCCCGCCCCGCGTCACCCCCGCTCGCGTCTCGCACACATTCCACTGCACAAACGCACGGAATAAAGTCCCGTGAGCTGCTTCTCTCTCTTTTCCGCCGCTTAATCTCTCTTTTGCTGCTTATTCCCCGCCTCTTCCCTCTCTCCCTCTCCCCCTCCTTCCCTCTCGCGTTCGGCGAATTTCCCAACTCACTTGATTTACGTTTCTTTTTTTCTAATATGTCTCTATATTCCTTTCTCAGTCTCTTCTCAAATTTGCCCTTCGCTTTTCGCCCTTTGTTCATCTTGCCCTCGTTAGACCGCTGATTCGCATCCTTTCTCTTCTTCTTCCTCCTGTCGCCCATTTCACTTATTCCTTTCCACATTCACTTTCCTCTCTCCCTTTCGTCTGCCACTCCCGTCGCGCCATTACTTTCTTCGTTTCAATTTATTAGTTCATTCCATTTCACATTTTTTTCGCGTCACTTTCTAATTATCGTTTATATCGTTTATATTTCTCAATTTGGTTCCCGCCCTTCCTCCTTCTTTCTCCCCCCCCCCCCTCCTGATCATAATTTCCTCCTGCAGTTCGTGCCCCTTTCTGCGTTAGCCTTTTTCACTCCTCCCCTCCTCCTCTTCCTCCCTTCCCTCTCCTTCTCCTCATCCACTCCACACAACGAGCCCCTGCTGCTCCACCTTCAAAATCGACTCTCTCTCTCTCTCTTTCTCTCTCTCCTTCCCTCCTTCTCCCTCTCTCTCTCTCCCTCCCTCCCACTTCTCTATCTCATTCTGCCTCTCTCTGCCTTTCCCTTTTTACTATCCCTCTTTCATTTTCATTCTTCGTACTCTCTTTCATCCCTTCCTCTGTTCCTTCTCCCTCCTTTTCCCTCTTGCTCTTTCCCGTTCCACCTTCCTTCTTTCTCTTTTCCTTTCCACTCTCCTCCTCTTCCCTTTGTCCTTCTCCTTCCCTTTCACTCTCTTCCTCTTCCTCTCTCCCTCCTCCCACAGCATGACGCAACCGCTTGTCACTCTTTCCCCTTTAGATTTTCAGTTACACTCTGCCTGCGTGATTGGGACTGAGGGACTGTTAATCTCTCCCTCCTTCTGTTTCTATTTCTCTCTCTCTCTCTCTTATTCTCTCTCTCTCTCTCTCTCTCTCTCTCTCTCTCTCTCTCTCTCTCTCTCTCTCTCTCTCTCTCTCTCTCTCTCTCTCTCTCTCTCTCTCTCTCCCTTTCCCTCTCTTCACACCTTTCCGGTCGAGAAGTTGTACTAAGCCGACAAACAATTTTACTCCACGCCTCTCCCACTCCCCTCCCCCTCTCCTCTCCCTTCCTCCCCTCCCCCCTCTCTTCCTCCTCCTCTCCCCCCTCTCTTCCTCTTCCTCTCCCCCGGATCATCTGAGGAGAGTTTCCTCTCACGATACTCAGCCAACGCATCAAAATGTTTCTATGTAATTTCTTAACTACATATTCTGGCTAATAAACTATAGGAATCTGAATCTGAACCTCCCTATCCCCCCTCCCCCCCCCTTCGCCTAAAATGGCATCACGGTCAGCATCCAGCGCGAGCAAGGGAGACACTATAGGAGATTAAAAGAGGGAGAGGGGGGAAAGGGGAAGAAGAAGAAAGAGGAAGGAAGGAGAAAGAAGGAAAAGGGGGAAGAAAAGGGAGGAAGAAGGAAGAGGAGGGAACGGGGAAGAAGGAAGAGGGGAAAGAAAAGGGATATAGAGGGAAGAGGAGGGAGGAAGAGGAAAGAGGGGGGAAAGGAGAGGGAAGAGGGACGGCAAGAGAATACGAGACGAACATGAGCCAAGCAGAGTGAGAAAGAGAGAGCAAGAAGAGAAAAGAATTCCCAAAAGCAGAGAGAAAAGAGAAGAGAATCAACCGAAGAGAGAGAGAAAAGATAGAAAGCGAGAGAGAGAGAAAAAAAAAACTCGATGAAAAGCGATATACCAACAAGAAAAAAAAAATAAAAATAGAGTGAAAGCGAGAAGAGGAAGGACACCGTACAGCCTCCCACCCCCCCGCCCCCGCCCCCGCCCCGCCCCCCTCAAGTGGCACTCGCAGCCGCGCCGGCAACACGCCGCACTCCGAAACGGGATCATGCAATCTTGCCAGTGACTGATTGCAAGCCGGAAGCGCTGATTGCATTATCCCGCCTCGCCCTTCTGGAACATTCCGCGAGGAATCCCCGGGCGACGCGCATTCCCGGCGAGGGGCGGGGAGCGGAGGCAGGGAGGGAGGGAGGGAGGGAGAAAGAGGGAGAGAAAGAGTGGGAGGGAGAGGAAGACACATAGGGAGGGAGGGAGAAAGAGGGAGAGAAAGAGTGGGAGGGAGAGGAAGACACATAGGGAGGGAGGGAGGGAGAAAGAGTGGGAGGGAGAGGAAGACACATAGGGAGGGAGGGAAGTAGGGAGAGGAAGACAGGGAGCGAGGGAGGGAGGGAGAAAGAGGGAGAGAAAGCGTGGGAGGGAGAGGAAGACACATAGGGAGGGAGGGAGGGAGAAAGAGGGAGAGAGAGAGTGGAGGGAGAGGAAGACAGATATGGAGGGAGGGAGAGGGAGAGAAAGAGTGGGAGGGAGAGGAAGACATATAGGGATGGAGGGAGGGAGGGAGGGAGGGAGAGGAAGACAGATAGGGAGGAGTGGGAGAGATAGGGAGAGAAAAAATATAAAGAGGGAGGGAGGAGAGGAAGCAGGGGGAGAGAGGGAAAGTGAGGGAGAGAAAGACAGATATGGAGAGAGGGAAGGAGGGAGAGAAAAAGATATAGAGGGAGAGGGAGGAGGGAAGAGAGGGAAAGACAGATATGGAGGGAGACGGAGGAAGGGAGGGAAGGAAGAAAATCATGGGATAGACAGATAGGGAGGGAGAGGGAGAAAAAGAAACAGACAGATGGAGGAGGGAGAGGAAGAGGGGAGAGAAAAAACTGTTATGGAAAAGACATATGGAGGGAGAGAGGGAGGAGAGGGAGATAATGAGCGAGAGAAAGAAACACAAAGAGAGCGAAAGAAAGACACGAAAAACGTAGACTTGGGAGGGAGCAGGGGAGAGACAAGGAGGGAGAAGGGGAGACAAGGAGGGAGAAGGGGAGAGACAGGGAGGGAGAAGGGGAGGAGACAAGGAGGGAGAGGGGGAGAGACAAGGAGGGAGAGGGGGAGAGACAAGGAGGGAGAGGGGGAGAGACAAGGAGGGAGAAGGGGAGAGACAAGGGAGGGAGAAGGGGAGAGACAAGGAGGGAGAAGGGGAGAGACAGGGAGGGAGAAGGGGAGAGACAAGGAGGGAGAAGGGGAGAGACAAGGAGGGAGAAGGGGAGAGACAAGGAGGGAGAAGGGGAGAGACAAGGAGGGAGAAGGGGAGAGACAAGGAGGGAGAAGGGGAGAGACAAGGAGGGAGAAGGGGAGAGACAAGGAGGGAGCAGGGGAGAGACAGGGCGAGAGGGAGACGGAGGCGACGACCTCCCTACAAACGAGAGAGAAATCCTCAAGCACTCAGGACAGGTTTCCCCGCACCGGTTTAATTAAACCTGCGAGAGGAGAATATCGGGTTTTCTTTCTATTGTGTCGCGTAAATGCACCCCCCCCCCCCGCCCTTCTCCCCCCTGCAACAAGCCCCTCCCTTCCCCCCCTTCCCCCAGCAACAAGCCCCTACCCTGCCCCCCACTTCCCTTCCCTTCCCTTTCCCCCCAACAAGCCCCTACCCTTCCCTCCCCTCTCCTTCCCCCTGCAACAAGCCCCTCCCCTGCCCCCCCTTCCCTTCCAACCCGCAACAAGCCCCTACCCTGCCCCCCCTTCCCTTCCCCCCGCAACAACCCCATACCCTACCCCCATTCCCCCCGCATGAAGCCCCTACCCTGCCCCCTTCCCTCCCCTCCCCTTTCTCCCCCGCAACAAGCCCCTCCCCTCCCCTCCCTGCCCCCCCCTTCCCTTCCCCCCGCAACAAGCCCATACCCTACCCTCCCCTCCCCTTCCCCGATAAAAAGTAATGGTTATCTATATTGTAAGATGAATATGAGAGTTTAAGGAGACGAAGAAAAAAAAACAAAGACAAAAAAACTTGTGGTAATTGTGAGACTTGCTGAGGAGGAACGGAGGAGGAGGAAATGGAACACGTGGAGGAAGGAGGAGGTGAAGAAGAAGGAAGAGAAGAGAAAAGGGTCCAGCCAGGCGAAGCACCAACATTTTAGCAGAGACGATGGAAGACAAACACGTGAGGAAAAACAATAAACAAAATGAAAATGAAAACCGAAAGCGAATAAATGGAGGACAAGAGAAGATAGGAAGAAAGTGAAGAGGAGGAGAATGAACAGGCAAATATGGAGTTGGGGAGGAGGGGGGGAGGAGGAGGAGGAGGAACGAGGAGGAGGAGGAACGAGGAGGGAGGAGGAGAGAGGAGGAGGAGGGAGGAGGAGGAGGAGGAGGAGGAGGAGGGGGAGGAGGAGGAGGAGGAGGAGGAGGAGGAGGAGGAGGAGGAGGAGGAGGAGGAGGAGGTGGTGGAGGAGGAGGTGGAGGTAGAGGAGGGATGGAGGAGGAGGAGGAGGGGGAGGAGGACTCGCAAAGCGTCTCCCCCGGCACGCGAGGGGTCGGGCGGCCTCACGCGACGGGCGCGCGAGGGGCGGGCGGGGGCGCCAACACCTGTGCTCGCCCGCCCCGAGCGCTCTCCAGCTCCCCCCCCTTGCAAGCCCGGCCGTCCGCCCCTCCCCCTCCTTCCTCCTCTCTACGCCACCTATATTTTTTCTTCTATCGTCTTCTCATAATCCTCTTCCTCTTCCCTCACCTCCTCCGACTCCTCTTCCTTACCCTTTCCACACCTCTCCCTACTCCCTTTTCCATTTCCCATTCTCTCATTTTCTCCTTCCTTCTTCCTAACACTCTTCTTGATCCCAAATCCTCCTTCCCTGCCTCCCCCATCCCTCCCTCCCTCCCAGTCTCACCTTCTCCTTATCTACCTTTCTCTCACCTCCTCCTCCTCCTCTTGCCTCCTTCCCTTCCCCCTATCTCTTCTCCTCCAACTTCCACCCTCCTCTTCCCTCCCGCGTTCCCTTCCGTCACACCGACCCTTCCCATCCCTTCCTTTCACTTTTCCCCTCTTCTATTTCTTTTTCCCCCTCTCCTCCTGTCTATTCTTGTGTCGATCTGTCTCTCTCTCTGCCCCTCTTTCTGCCCCTCTCAGCCCGCCCCTTCGCCGCCCTGCCCAATACGAGTCAACCGGGAGACGCAGGAGAATGCTGACGAAGCTGCCGAAGTTTGTGTGTGGATGTGTGTGTGTGTGTATGTGTGTGTGAGAGAGAGAGAGAGAGAGAGAGAGAGAGAGAGAGAGAGAGAGAGAGAGAGAGAGAGAGAGAGAGAGAGAGGGAGGGAGGGAGGGAGGGAGGGAGGGAGGGAGGGAGGGAGGAGGGAGGGAGGGAGAGGGAGAGAGAAGAGAAGAGAAGAGAAGAGAAGAGAAGAGAAGAGAAGAGAAGAGAGGAGAGGAGAGGAGAGGAGAGGAGAGGGAGAGGGAGAGGGAGAGGGAGAGGGAGAGGGAGAGGGAGAGGGAGAGGGAGAGGGAGAGGAAGAGGAAGAGGAAGAGGAAGAGGAAGAGAAGAGAAGAGAAGAGAAGAGAAGAGAAGAGAAGGGAAGAGGAAGAGTGAGAGGGAGGGAGATAAGGAGGGAGGGAGGGAGGGAGAGAATGAGAGAGAGAGAGAGAGAGAGAGAGAGAGAGAGAGAGAGAGAGAGAGAGAGAGAGAGAGAGAGAGAGAGAGAGAGAGAGAGAGAGAGAGAGAGAGAGAGAGAGAGAGAGAGAGAGAGAGAGAGAGAGAGAGAGAGAGAGAGAGAGAGAGAGAGGAAAAAAATAAAAAAAAGGAAAGAGAGAGAGAGGGATCCAATAAAAATGTAAAGAAAAAACCCTAAAAAAAAGGACCGACCCAACCGCCGGCCCTCTACCTCCCTAAAGCCAACGGCAAAAACAAATCCTCAAATTAATGTCTTCCCTCCCCTCCCTACCCCTCCACCCTCTCCGCTACCCTCCCCTCCCTTCCCCTCCACCACCCTCCCCTCCCCTCCCTTCCCCTCCACCCTCTCCCCTCCCCTCCCTTCCCCTCCATCCTCTCCTCTCCCCCTCCCCCCTCTCCGCTCCCCACCCCTCCCTTCCCCACCACCCTCCCCTCCCCTCCCTTCCCCTCCACCCTCTCCGCTCCCCTCCCCTCCCTTCCCCACCACCCTCCTCCCCTCCCTTCCCCTCCCCCTCTCCCTCCCCCCCTTCTTTCCTCCGCCGCACGCCTTCGGGGCTCCCCGCCGATTGTCCCAGCCTTTCGAGTACCAGCATTACCAGCGTTAAAGCTCTCCCCCCCCCGCCCCCGCCCCTTCGCCACACCACTGCTGTTGCTGCGACTGCGATGGCCGTTCGTCCTCCTGCTCAGACAGCCCCGCCTCCCGCTCGTCCTCCCACTCTCGTGACTCCTACTCTTGCAGCTGTTGCTCCTGCTGCAACGAGAACAGCGAAGCCACTACAGCTGTTATTACTATTCCTACTACTACTACTACTACTACTACTACTACTACTAATAATAATAATAATAATCGAGTCACTCCTACTCCTGCTAAGCCAAATTACTATCATTCCTACTACTACTAACCGGGTTACTCCTACTCCTAATTACGAAAATTACCATCGCTCCTACTCGTCGAGTCACTCCCATTAACCCAAATTACTATTCCTCGTACTCCTAATAACCCTAATTACTATCATTCCTACTACTGCTAATCGGGTTACTCCTACTCCTAATTACGAAAATTACTCCCATTAACCCAAATTACTATTCCTCCTACTCCTAATAACCCAAATTACTATCATTCCTACTACGGCTAATCGGGTCACTCCACCTCCTGCAAACCCGAACTGCTACTACTACTACTACTACTACTCCCCCCCCCCCCCTTGCGCTCGTGCCATAACCGTTAAGCGCCGCCACGACCCGCACGCGATCGCCCGGCAACCACCCCCTCCCCCCAACCCGCCTCCCAGGCCCTTCTCGACGACCAGTGCCCCCCCCCCCGTCTCCCTCCCCTTCCCCCTTTCCCTTTCCCTCCCCCTCCCCCTCCCAAGCCCTCCTCGACGACCATTCCCCCCCGTCTCCCTCTCCCCTTTCCACTCCCCCTCCCCCTCCTGCCTCGCCACGCCCATCTGCCACGACCATGGCAACTTGTTTTTTCACGCTCTAAATCTTTTCCTCAACTAATAATTATCTCTCCCTTTTCGCGTTTTTTTTTCTTATTTCTTTTATTTTCCCCTATGTCCTCTTCGCCTCCACCCCCTCCTCTGCTATCGGTATCCTCATTCCCTATCAATCATTTATTCTCTCTCTCTCTCTCTCTCTCTGTCTGTCTCTCTCTCTCTCTCTCTCTCTCTCTCTCTCTCTCTCTCTCTCTCTCTCTCTCTCTCTCTCTCTCTCTCTCTCTCTCTCTCCCCCTCCCTACCTCCCCCTCCGCCCCTCCCCCGTGTCCCACACCGCCGCGGGGATACATATTGATTAACACGCCCACCCAATGTTCAACTCACGCGCTACGTACACATACACACACACACACACACGCACGCACGCACATGCACTTACACTCGCGGACACGGAAACCTACTCACCCACACACGTACGCACTCGCATAAAACACACACACGCACGCACACATGCAAACATTTATTCGCCCCCGTCATGCACGAACGCACACACACACGCACAGCCGCACACCCACAAACAGAGCCCTGTCACCCGCGCCGCACGAACTCTCACGCTTACATACACACACACACACACACACACACACACACACACACACACGCGTACGTCGAACGCTTACACATACACATGGACGTACACATGGCAAACGACGCACACGGCCGTACACACGAGGAGCAAGTCCCTTTCCTGGAGGGCGAGAAACAAGGACTGTGCTTGGAAGGACCGCTTGCTTGGGCTCGCCTGCTTGCTTGGGCTCGCCTGCTTGCTTGCTCGTTTGGTCGTTCGGTCGTTTGGTCGTTTGCGTTCGTGCTTGACTGAGTTTGTTTGTTTGTGAGTAAGGGATCGACGACATGCGTCTTCTACACTCTTCGAGGTGGAAGATGACAAAGACAATAAAAACAATAAAAACAATAAAGATAATAAAATAATAAAGAGAAGAAACCCAACAAATTAATAAAGATAATGAAATAACAAAGATAATAATGATAACAAATTAGTAAACAGCAGCAACACCACCACAAAAAAAAAACAAGAAACAAAACCCATCAGCAAACACCTCCCTTCACTCCGCCCCCCCACCCCACCCCACCCCCCCCCGCCCGCCCCCCCGCCCACCCATCCGAACCGCCGCCCCCGCCTCCGCCCACGAGGGGAGCCAATCGCCGCGAGAACGCTTTGGCCGCGCGGCAATTGGGCGTGGAGAAAGGGGGGGGGGGTAGGTTATCAATGGGGGGTGGGGGGTGGCACCGTTCACAATTGAGAGAGAAAGAAAACTATGAATGAAAAGAATAAAGGTATGAAATGGATTACATGACGTGAGCAAATCATAATGGTAATATCAACAACAATAATAATAATAATAATAATAATAATAATAATAACAATAATAATAAAAATAACATTAATAATAATAACAACAACAGTGATCATAATATAAAAATAGTAATACTACTACTACTACTAATAATAATTGCAACAATAATAATTATAATAGTAACAATAATAATATTAATAATCATGATAATAACAATAGTATCAACAGCAACAACAGCGCAGGTAATAACTATAAGGGTAATTAGAGGAGTAGTCCAGGTAATTAAGAGCAGCCGAAGCCTATTAATCCGAGCACGGAGCCCCCGCGATGCCGCTCCTTCCTCCCCATTCAGACGAAAAGAAAGGAATGAAGAGAAAAGAACAGAGAGAAAAAAAGTAAAATGAAAAAAGAAAAAAGGAAAAGAAAAAGAAAAAATGATAAAGAAGAGAAAAAAGAAGATAAAAACAAAAAAGAAAAAGAAAAAATCAAAGGAAAAAAATCGGAAAATAAAAATTCAAAAGAAAAAAAAATAATCAAAAAGGAAAACGGAAAGAGAGAGAAAGAAAAGAAAAGAAAATAAAAGAAAAAATCACCGACGACCTCTGCACGGCGGCCGGACCATATGCCTGCAAGCACAAGCACACACACACACATCCAATGTCCACTCACACACACGAGGGCGCGCACGTACATAGCGAAAGAGCCACGCACATGCACATGCTCTCACACACGCCCCCCCCCCCCCTCACCACTGCCTCACCCTCCCCCTCCCCCTCCCCCTCCCCTTTGGCCCCCTTCCCCGCCCACAAAAGCACGCACGGCGGCCCTCGAGCACAAAGGCAAACAGCAATTAGGGCTACGGCTGCATCGCCTTATTACTGCAAGTGGTAATATCCCCGCTCCTCCTCCTCCTCCTCTACTTTCCCCTTTGCCCTTTCCTTTTCGCCCTCGCTCCCCTGCACCCTTTCTCTCTCTCTCTCTATTTCTATTTCTCTCTCTCTCTCTCTCTCTCTCTCTCTCTCTCTCTCTCTCTCTCTCTCTCTCTCTCTCTCTCTCTCTCTCTCTCACGTCCAAGCTTTCCATTCCTTCCTCTCTCCGTCCTCTAGAAGTTGTTTACATCCGCCGCCAAATGGGCTTCCATTTCTTTGTTTATCTTTATGAAGTAAGGAAACAAATTACCACCGAAAATATATATCAATAAGAAAAATTACAAACAGAAGAGCCTACCTCCACCAAGGCGGATAACAAAGGTAATGATAACAAGTAATACCCCAATCACCAAGGCATCGGGGGTGACCAATGCAATCAAATCGCCACCGCCATGTACTGCCTTCTAGGCCGAGCTGCGACACCTCGTAAGAAATTCGCAAAAATCTGCTCGTAACTTTTTGAGCGACCCTGGAAACGAACGAACGAACGGACGAACGAACGAACGAACTTACTAACGCGACCAAAGACATAACCTCCTCGGCGCAGGAAAAAGAGCAATGGAGAAAAAAAAGGCTTAAGGAGGAAGTAAGAAGCAAGGGACACGAGAAGGTAAGAAAGAGGAGCGAGAGAGTTAGAGAGTTAGAGAGTTAGAGAGTTAGAGAGAGAGAGAGAGAGAGAGAGAGAGAGAGAGAGAGAGAGAGAGAGAGAGAGAGAGAGAGAGAGAGAGAGAGAGAGAGAGAGGGGAGGAAAGAGACGGGAGAGACGGAAAGAGAGAGAGGAAAGAGAGGAGAGAGACGGGAGGACAGGAAAGAGGAGAGCGTGAGAGGAATAGGGGAGGCAGGGAGAGAAAAGTAGCGGCGAAGGACATGAGGCCACTTGAGCGGCATCTCCGAAGCGAAGGACGAACCGCTGCCCCTCCGCCTCTCGATCCTGCCTCTCTCTCCTCCTTTCTCTTCCTCTGCCTCTCTCCCTTTCTCGCTATCTCCTTTACTCCACTCCCTCTCCGTCTGGCCATTGCTCTCAAATCGGTGACTGACTAACAATTTCTCTCTCTCTCTCTCGCTTCCCCCATCTCTCTCTCTCTCATTCTAACTCCCTTCACCTCCCCCCCCCCAACCCGCCCCCACCCCACCCCGGGGCGCCTCCGCCGAGATAAGGCACGAAAGATGCTCAAACTCCTGCCAGGTCAAGGGTCATCCGCCCCGCGATACCCGCCGAGGGGCCGCCGGGGGATCGGGGAATTAAAACGGCGGAATGCATTCTCCGCGCCTCCCTCGCTCGCTTCTCGTCCTCCTCCTCCTCTTCCTCCTCCCCTTTCCTATCCTTTCTTTCACTTCCCTCCCTTCACTCTTCCATGTCATGTCTTGCTCTTCCTCCTCCTCCTCCTCCTTCTCTTTCCTTCCTTACATCTTTCTCCTCATTCCTCTTTTGTCGTTGTTATTGCCGTCATCGTCCTCCTCCTTCCCCAGATTCTTGGCTAATTCTTTTTCCTCCTACTCCTACCCAAACACTTTCTTCATCTTAATCTTCATCCCTTACTCCTCCTCCTACTCTTCCTCTTCCTTCTCCTCCCTCCTACTATTCCTTTTCCTCCTACTCTTTCTCTTCCTTCTCCTCCTCCTACTCTTCCTTTTCCCTCCTTCTACTCTTCCTCTTCCTTCTCCTCCTCCTACTCTTCCTCTCCCACCTTCTCTTCCTCTTCCTCCTCCTCATCGCCCCCCGCAATCAAGCCCTCCTTCCCTCCCATAATAACTCAACTTTAAACAACGGCGACCCACTCCGTACGCCGCTCGGCCGAGCTCGCCGCCGACTCACTCTTTCCCTCTCCATTTCCTCCCCCTTCGCTCTCTTCCCCTCTTCATTTCCTCCTCCTTCCCTCTTCCCCTCTACATTTCCTACTCCTCCCCTCTCTTCCCCTCTCCATTTCCTCATCCCTCCCTCTCTCTCTCTCCATCTCCCTCACTTTTCTGACCCACTTCCTCCTTCATTCCACCCTCCTCTTTCGTCCTTCCTTCTTTTCTCCCTCCCTCCCTCCTCTTTCACCTTCCTTCTTTACTCCCTTCCTTCCTCCTTCCTGTTTCCCCTTTCTTCGCTTCCTCTTTCGTCCATTCATCCTTCCTTCTCACCTCCTTTCCTTCCCCTTCCCTCCCAGGCCCCCCTCGCCCCCCTCGCCCTACCCAACTCCACTCGATCCACCGCTCTCCCTTCCACTCCACTCGATCCACCTGCGCTCCCTTCCACTCCACTCGAGCCACCTGCGCTCCCTTCCACTCCACTCGATCCACCTGCGCTCCCTTCCACTCCACTCTATCCACCTGCGCTCCCTTCCACTCCACTCGATCCACCTGCGCTCCCTCCCACTCCCCCCAGCCCCTCCCCTCCCCGCGGCCGTCCGTGGCTCCGCTCCGCCCTGATCCCCTGAGCCACGCGCTTCCAGACCACTCCACGCCGCTTTAAAGGCAACAACACGCAATAAATAAGTAAATAAATAAATAAATGGATATTGTTTCAAAGTCCGACCTAGCCTCTCTCCCTCCCCTTCACAACGCCTCCCTAGCGTGCCTTCCCCCTGCCCCTCCTCCCTCACCTACTCCCCTTCGCTTGCCTTAAAGCGCGCACTACTCCCCTGCTCCTCCCCCCCCTCTCTCGAAAGGCCTGTCTTGGGTTTCCCCTTTTCCCTTTTGCTTCTCTCTTCCCCTTTATTCTCTTTCCGCTATCCTTTCCCTTCTCTTTTCATTTCTCTCTTCCTTATCTTTCCCGTCTCCTCCCCCTTCTCTGTCCTTCCTTCCTTCCTTCCTTCCTTCCTTCCTTCCTTCCTTCCCTCCCTCCATTCCATCCCACCTCCCAAGCCCTTCTTCCTTCCCCACCTCCCATCCTTCCTCTTTCCCCTTTCCTTCCCCTTTCCTTCCCTCCCCACCTCCTCCTCCTCCTCCTCCTCCACCTCCTCCTCCTCCTTCCTCCTGTTCTTCCTCCTCCCTCCTCCACCTCCTCCTCCTCTTCCTCCCTCCTCCACCTCCTCCCCTCCTCCTCCTCCACCTCCTCCCTCTCCTCCTCCTCCCTCCTCCTCCTCTCCCCTCCTCCTCCTCCTTCCCCCCCTCCTCCTCCTTCCTCCTCCTACCTCCCCTCCTCCTCCTCCTCCTCCTCCTCCTCCTCCTCCTCCTCCTCCTTCTCCCCCTCCTCCTACCCCCACCCCCCCTCCCAGACACGCCCGGGCGACAATAATAAAGCCGTGTGTAAAGGGTTATCTTATTTGGACAGACACGGTAACGGCCGAATGACTGTCGCCGTGACTCAGCTCGCCTCCCTCGTTCTCATGGCTCTCGCGTGACAAGGCCCGGGGGGGGGGGGGTTGGAGGGCAGGGGGGGGGAAGCCAGGGGAGGCAAGGAAATGGGAGGGAGGGAGGGAGGAAATATCGTGATAGAGGAAGAGATTCATACATATACATCGCGATAGCGGAAGATTGAGGAAGACGAGGGAGGGAGGGATGGGGAGAGAAGGGAAAAAGGGAAGGAGTGGGAAAAAGCGAGAGAGCGAGAGAGCGAGAGAGAGAGAGAGAGAGAGAGAGAGAGAGAGAGAGAGAGAGAGAGAGAAATTACACGTACAATGTAAAAAAAATGACACCACTACGTTTCTCACCCTTCGCCATCCTCCTCAGGCGCGACCAGCTAAAACTGACAGCCTCGAACTCTTTCCTAGACTCGCCCTTCTGGACGGATACTGGTGTTACTTGAGAGTTTATTCGCAGGAGCTATTTTTTAATTCCATAGAGACATCCACGAGCGAGCAAATGCAGAGCTAGGGAACCGTGAAGAGCTTTCGTAATAAGGGCTGGCAGACAGACCGGAGGCAAAGGAAAGACAAAGGAGAGAGAAAAAATGAAGGAAAAGAAGACAAAAAGGAAAGGTACAAGGAGGAGATAAAAAAAAAAGGAGAGAGAAAAAATGAAGGAAAAGAAGACAAAAAGGAAAGGTACAAGGAAGAGATAAAAACAAAGGAGAGAGAAAAAATGAAGGAAAAGAAGACAAAAAGGAAAGGTACAAGGAAGAGATAAACAAAAACAGATGAAGGGAAGAAAGGAAGTAGCAAAAATAAAACCACCGGGAAGGGAAAAATCAAACTTGACTGACAATATAAATCAATAAGGCGCTTTTGAGTGAACCGCACACCCCGGGGAAAATTCACAGCGCAAACAAACAATCAGAAGGACTTCCCCGACGGAGCCCTCGTCCGCAGACAGCCGGGCGCCGCCAAGGCCTGGAGCGAAGCGCGGCATCAGCACCAGCTCTCACGGAGGGCAGCGGAACACAGCCGCTCTTCCAGACGGAGCCACTCCCGTGCTGTGCGGCGCGCGGCGGCGCTCGCAGCGAGTGCGAGTACGCCTATAACCTTTAATTTCCCCGCAAAGCGATGCCCGAGCAGCTGCGGACCGCAAAAATCTGCGGACAAGGCAACCCACAGTTCATTATTGGCCTCCGCGGCCGCGCTCGGACCCGGCCGCGCAGCCCAGACACTAATGAAGACCTCCCTCGGCCCGGCGGCGCGGGAACGCCCCCGGCGGAGGAGGTCCGGGGAGCCTTTCGGGTCGGCGTCTCCGGCGCTGTTCGCTGGGATTACCTGCCGCCCCGCGCGCGGACCGCCGGTTATCCCGCTCCGAATGCGGAGGCTCGTCGGCCTCCCCCGCAGGAGCGCCTCCCTCGATTTCGTCTTCTTCTCACTGCCACTACTACAATCTTCTTTCTTTCTTTCCGCTTCTTGTATTTTCTTGCGTCTTCTCTTCTTCATCTATTCATCCTTTCCCTCTCACAATAAACTTTCCACGACTCCCTTTTCTCATATCACCCAACTGATTCTCACCTCTATCACCTCCTCCTTTTCTCCCACCTCCTCCTCCTAATCATCTTTATCTTCCTCTCCATCTCCTCCTCCTCCTCCTTCTCCTCCTACGCCCCCCCTCCCCCCTTTTTTCAAATCCTCCTCCAAATTCCTGATTCCTCCAGTGAAATCTGAGCTTGATTAAGGAGGCTCACCCCCCCCCCCCACCGCCCTCCCGCCCACCCTCTGGCCCCGCGATCCTCCGGCGGCGCTGAAGTTGCGAAAGGGCGCCACGGCTCATGAATTCGCTGAAGGACGAGGTGACGGGGGGGGGGGGGAGAGGAGAGGGACGGGGAGGAATAGGAACAGGAGGAAGAGAAGGAAGATCGGGTATGAGGAGGAGGAGGTGGAGGGGGAGAAGAGAAGGAGGGAAAAGGGGAAAAGGGGTAAAGGGAGGGAGGGAGGGGAGGAGGAGGAGGAGGAAGATCAGGTACGAGGAGGAGGAAGAAGAAGATCGGGTAGGAGGAGGAGGGGGGGGGAATGGAGGAGATCAAAGCAAAGCATCGGAGGCAGGGGAAAGATCGACCGGAAATGAAGAAGGGAATCGGAAGGCCTGGAAAGAATGGCAAGCACTTGGCCGGACCGGAGAGGACTCGGAAGGACTCGGAAGGACTCGGGAGGACTCCGAGGGGAGGAGGCCTCGGGGAAGGTAAAGCGCCGGGACGCCTTCCCTCGCGCCCCAGCCGCACGGGGACGGCGAACGCACTCCGCTCTTCTCTCCTCACTCTCGTTTCTCTTCTCCTCTCTTCACTTCTCTCTCTCCTCTCCTCTCCTCTCCTCTCCTTCTTCTCCTCCTCCTTCTCCCTCCCCCTCCCCCACTCTCCATTCATGCCCGATTTGACATCTGTTCCAGAGCTTATTAGAAGCTCTTATAAATGTCAATATAGAAAGAATGAAGAACAATCAATTGTCATCGTTCGGGTAAAATTCAAATAATAATGGAAATAACATTAGCACTGATACCAATAGAAAATAAAAAAAAATATGTGCAGTATCAATAACAACAACAACAATCCTACAAGCAGGCACTCTTGCCAGCACTGTAACAAACAAACAAACAAACAAAAATAAACATCCAAACCTCGAGCGCATATGCCTTCCTCGGAGGCAAATCAAAAGCTAATAAAATGAAGAGAAAAAACAAAACCAAAAGAAGTAAAAAACGAGAGAAAAACGAGATGGAAACAAATAAAAAAAGCGAACGAGAAGGAAGGAAGGAAGACCAAATAACATTCAAGAGTAGGAAGCCGAGGAGAGGGAGACAAAGCGCGAA
>NC_091589.1:26552634-26555134 GCF_042767895.1 Penaeus vannamei
CCGGGCTTTCACCTTCTCTCCCCTTTGTGATTTTCTCTTATCGACCGCTCTCCTATCCTATCTCCTCCTCGGCTCCCCTATCTTATCTCCTCCTCGGCTCCCCTATCCTATCTCCTCCTCGGCTCCCCTATCCTATCTCGTCCTCGGCTCCCCTATCTTATCTCCTCCTCGGCTCTCTTATCTCTCTTATCTCTCCCTCCCGCGCGGCGCCGGCGGAGGCTCGTCTCGCGTCGCTCTCCGTCCGGCACTTCCATTATCGCCAGCCTATAAATACACCGCCGCCGCCGCCGCGACCCTCATTCAAGAAACGGAATGGAGGGGCGAGGCTGGAGGGAAGGAGGAGGGAAGGAGGAGGGAAGGGGCAGGTGGGGGAGGGAAGAAGGAGGGAAGGGGCAGGTGGGGGAGGGAAGGAGGGAAGGGGCAGGTGGGGGAGGGAAGGGAGGAGGGAGGGGGCAGGTGGGGAGGAGGACGAGGGTGGTGGTATGAGAGAAGTGGGGTATGAGGAAAGGAGGGAGGGAGGAAGGGAGTATGAGAGGGGTGAGAAGGAGAAAGAAGGTATAAGGGGAGAGGGAGAGCAAGGTAAGAAGTAAAGAAAAGGGGAGGGGGAGATGAAGGGTGAGAGGATAAGGGGAAAGGAAAGAGTAAGGGAAAAGGAGAGGGGTAGGGAGCGTAAAGCTAAGGGTAAGAAAGAGGGAAAAGAAAGGAAGAGAGAGAGGAAGACAAACAGTAAAGAGTAAGAGCAAGGATAAAAAATAAGGATAAGGACACGAGTAAAGGATAAGAATTAAGCAGAGGAGGAGGGGAAAGGACCCCCCCCCCCCCACGTAGGGTCAATACACAAGCGGCTTCCGTGCCTCTCGCGGGCCCGCCGAGCCCAGAGGAGGCCGCGCATGGCATGCACTCCCGCGCCCTCGCTCGCCCGCGGCTGCTTGTTCTTCTCCCCCTCCCCCCTCCCCTCCTCCTCCCCCTCCACTTCCCCTCCTCCTCCGCCTCCTTCGCAAGCCATTAACATATATTATTTCTATCAATGGTGATGATGACTGTAATCATACTAATCATAATCATAGTAGCAACAATAATAATAATGCTAATATCAACAATAATAATGATGATGATGATGATAATGTTAACAATAATACCAATAATAATGATGGTAATGCTAATAATCCCAATAATAAAAACAAAATGTGAAGGATGGGCGAAACGCAAGCAGAATGATATATATAATAGTAATAATGATAGCAATAGCAAGAGAAAAAACAATAACAATAATGACATTGATGATGATAAGACTGGTAATAATAACCTTACCATAATAATAATGATTATGATAATAATAATAATGTAGGAGAGAGAGAGAGAGAGAGAGAGAGAGAGAGAGAGAGAGAGAGAGAGAGAGAGAGAGAGAGAGAGAGAGAGAGAGAGAGAGAGAGAGAGAGAGAGAGAGAGAGAGGAAACCGTCATGCTACCACAACCATCCTTGCTATTACTCTCCAGTCACCGCTACGTACCTGCCACATCTGCGAGGACACTTACTGCACTATGAATGTCCAAAAAATGAAGACAATCCGCCATCCCCTTGACACCAAGGAGAAAAAAATAAATAAACGAAAAGTACTGAAAAAAAAAAATCAAAATCTCTTTAACACCTACCGATCCTGCGCCATCTTCGCGTCTTCTTCTTGCTCTTTTCTTCGCCCTCACGAACTGAGAATGCAAACGGAAGCAGATCCCGGACACTTACCTGAAAGGAACAAGAAAAAAGAAAACGTTAATTCTCATAATAATAGACTGTAAAATAGGATCACAGTTAAACAAACAGATAAATTGAACGACCTCGCTCACGCTCACAAATACAAGAACACCAATAACACTCGGAGCAAAGCGAACTGAAAGGCAGGGCTCCGACCCACACTCGCGGCCACGGACATGCGGCCAGGACGCGACGCACGGAGGAAGGGCGCCTCCGGAACGACGGGCGCGAGGATCCAACGGGCGCGAGGATCCAAAGGGAGGGAGGATCCCGCGGGCGCGAGGATCCAACGGGCGGGAGGATCCCACGGGCGCGAGGATCCCACGGGCGCGAGGATCCAACGGGCGCGAGGATCCAGCGGTCGCCCACACCTGAGCAACGCAGCTAAAGCGAAATCAAGATCCCACACGCCCACACACGGTGCCAGGTCAAAGGGAGAGATTGCAACAGGTACCCTACGCAGGCAGGCGGAGGAGGAGGAGGAGGAGGAGGAGGAGGAAGAGGAGGAGGAAGAAGAGGAGGAGGAGGAAGAGTAGGAGGAGGAGGAGGAGGAAGAGGAGGAGGAGGAGGAAGAGGAGGAGGAGGAGGAGGAGGAAGAGGAGGAGGAGTGGAGGGGGAGTACAGGGTGGTGCAACAACTGCTTCCGACCGATGCACAGGAGGAGACCGTGCATCAGAAACACGCTCAAACAAATCAGGAAAACAACTTAAAATTGGCGTCCGACGGGCTTGGCAAAGGAAGGAATTG
>NC_091589.1:26565134-26577634 GCF_042767895.1 Penaeus vannamei
CCTGCTCCCTCCCTCGCTCGCTCGCTCGCCTGCTCCCTCCCTCGCTCGCTCGCCTGCTCCCTCCCTCGCTCGCTCGCCTGCTCCCTCCCTCGCTCGCTCGCTTGCTCCCTCCCTCCCTCGCTCGCCTGCTCCCTCCCTCGCTCGCTCGCCTGCTCCCTCCCTCGCTCGCTCGCCTGCTCCCTCCCTCGCTCGCTCGCCTGCTCCCTCCCTCGCTCGCTCGCCTGCTCCCTCCCTCGCTCGCTCGCCTGCTCCCTCCCTCGCTCGCTCGCCTGCTCCCTCCCTCGCTCGCTCGCCTGCTCCCTCCCTCGCTCGCTCGCCTGCTCCCTCCCTCGCTCGCTCGCCTGCTCCCTCCCTCGCTCGCTCGCCTGCTCCCTCCCTCGCTCGCTCGCCTGCTCCCTCCCTCGCTCGCTCGCCTGCTCCCTCCCTCGCTCGCCAGCTCCCTCGTTCGCCTGCTCCCTCGCTCGCCTGCTCCCTCGCTCGCTTGCTCCCTCGCCTGCTCCCTCGCTCGCTTGCTCTATCGCCTGCTCGCTTGCTCGCTTGCTCGCTTGCTCGCTTGCTCGCTTGCTTGCTTGTTCGCTCGCTCGCTGGTCCAGCCCCGGGAACCTCCTCGCCTTCAAGGGTCTTCTCATGCCGGCCTTGCGTTCTCTCCCTTTCCCCAACTCTCGCCTCCCCCTCTCTCCCTCGCACCCTCATCCCCCCCCTCCCTCTCTCTATATATATATCGCTCCCTCTAATTATCTCTCTATCTCTCGCTCCCTCTAACTCTCTCTCTCTCTCTATCTCTCGCTCCCTCTAACTCTCTCTCTCTCTATCTCTCGCTCCCTCTAACTCTCTCTCTATCTCTCTCTCCCTCTAACTCTCTCTCTATCTCTCGCTCCCTCTAACTCTCTCTCTCTCTCTCGCTCCCTCTAACTCTCTCTCTATCTCTCGCTCCCTCTAACTCTCTCTCTCTATCTCTCGCTCCCTCTAACTCTCTCTCTCTATCTCTCGCTCCCTCTAACTCTCTCTCTCTATCTCTCGCTCCCTCTAACTCTATATCTCTCGCTCCCTCTAACTCTCTCTCTATCTCTCGCTCCCTCTAACTCTATATCTCTCGCTCCCTCTAACTCTCTCTCTATCTCTCGCTCCCTCTAACTCTCTCTCTCTATCTCTCGCTCCCTCTAACACTCTCTCTATCTCTCGCTCCCTCTAACTCTCTCTCTATCTCTCGCTCCCTCTAACTCTCTCTCTCTATCTCTCGCTCCCTCTAACTCTCTCTCTATCTCTCGCTCCCTCTAACTCTCTCTCACTCTCTATCTCTCGTCCCTCTATCTCTCTCTCTATCTCTCGCTCCCTCTAACTCTCTCTCTATCTCTCTCCCTCTAACTCTCTCTCTATCTCTCGCTCCCTCTAACTCTCTCTCTCCCTCTAACTCTCTCTCTCTATCTCTCGCTCCCTCTAACTCTATATCTCTCGCTCCCTCTAACTCTCTCTCTCTATCTCTCGCTCCCTCTAACTCTATATCTCTCGCTCCCTCTAACTCTCTCTCTATCTCTCGCTCCCTCTAACTCTCTCTCTCTATATCTCGCTCCCTCTAACACTCTCTCTATCTCTCGCTCCCTCTAACTCTCTCTCTATCTCTCGCTCCCTCTAACTCTCTCTCTCTATCTCTCGCTCCCTCTAACTCTCTCTCTCTATCTCTCGCTCCCTCTAACTCTCTATCTCTCGCTCCCTCTAACTCTCTCTCTATCTCTCGCTCCCTCTAACACCCTCTCTATCTCTCGCTCCCTCTAACTCTCTCTCTATCTCTCGCTCCCTCTAACTCTCTCTCTCTCTCTATCTCTCGCTCCCTCTAACCCTCTCTCTATCTCTCGCTCCCTCCAACTCTCTCTCTATCTCTCGCTCCCTCTAACTCTCTCTCTATCTCTCGCTCCCTCTAACTCTCTCTCTATCTCTCGCTCCCTCTAACTCTCTCTCTCTCTATCTCTCGCTCCCTCTAACTCTCTCTCTCTATCTCTCGCTCCCTCTAACACTCTCTCTATCTCTCGCTCCCTCCAACTCTCTCTCTATCTCTCGCTCCCTCTAACTCTCTCTCTATCTCTCGCTCCCTCTAACTCTCTCCCTATTTCTCGCTCCCTCTTACTTTATCTCTATCTCTCGCTCCCTCTAACTCTATCTCTATCTCTCGCTCCCTCTAACTCTCTATCTCTCGCTCCCTCTTACTCTCTCTCTATTTCTCGCTCCCTCTAACTCTCTCTCTATCTCTCGCTCCCTCTAACTCTCTCTCTATTTCTCGCTCCTTCTAACTCTCTCTCTCTCTATCTCTCGCTCCCACTAACTCTATATCTCTCGCTCCCTCTAACTCTCTCTCTATTTCTCGCTCCTTCTAACTCTCTCTCTATCTCTCTCTCCCTCTAACTCTATCTCTCTCTCCCTCTAACTCTATCTCTCTCTCCCTCTAACTCTATCTCTCTCTCCCTCTAACTCTATCTCTCTCTCCCTCTAACTCTCTCTCTCTCTCTATCTCTCGCTCCCTCTAACTCTCTCTCTCTATCTCTCGCTCCCTCTAACTCTCTCTCTATCTCTCGCTCCCTCTAACTCTCTCTCTATCTCTCGCTCCCTCTAACTCTCTCTCTATCTCTCGCTCCCTCTAACTCTCTCTCTCTCTATCTCTCGCTCCCTCTAACTCTCTCTATCTCTCGCTCCTTCTAACTCTCTCTCTATCTCTCGCTCCCTCTAACTCTCTCTCTCTCTCTCTATCTCTCGCTCCCTCTAACTCTCTCTCTATCTCTCGCTCCCTCTAACTCTCTCTCTCTCTCTATCTCTCGCTCCCTCTAACTCACTCTCTATCTCTCGCTCCCTCTAACTCTCTCTCTATCTCTCGCTCCTTCTAACTCTCTCTCTATCTCTCGCTCCCTCTAACTCTCTCTCTCTCTCTATCTCTCGCTCCCTCTAACTCTCTCTCTATCTCTCGCTCCCTCTAACTCTCTCTCTCTCTCTATCTCTCGCTCCCTCTAACTCTCTCTCTATCTCTCGCTCCCTCTAACTCTCTCTCTCTATCTCTCGCTCCTTCCAACTCTCTCTCTATCTCTCGCTCCCTCTAACTCTCTCTCTATCTCTCGCTCCCTCTAACTCTCTCTCTATCTCTCGCTCCCTCTAACTCTCTATCTCTCGCTCCTTCTAACTCTCTCTCTATCTCTCGCTCCTTCCAACTCTCTCTCTATCTCTCGCTCCCTCTTACTCTCTCTCTATCTCTCGCTCCCTCTAACTCTCTCTCTATCTCTCGCTCCCTCTAACTCTCTCTCTATCTCTCGCTCCCTCTCTCTCTCTATCTCTCGCTCCCTCTGACTCACTCTCTCTCTCTATCTCTCGCTCCCTCTAACTCTCTCTCTATCTCTCGCTCCCTCTAACTCTCTCTCTATTTCTCGCTCCTTCTAACTCTCTCTCTCTCTATCTCTCGCTCCCACTAACTCTATATCTCTCGCTCCCTCTAACTCTCTCTCTATTTCTCGCTCCTTCTAACTCTCTCTCTATCTCTCGCTCCCTCTAACTCTCTCTCTATCTCTCTCTCCCTCTAACTCTCTATCTCTCGCTCCCTCTAACTCTCTCTCTCTATCTCTCGCTCCCTCTAACTCTCTCTATCTCTCGCTCCCTCTAACTCTCTCTCTATCTCTCGCTCCCTCTAACTCTCTCTCTATCTCTCGCTCCCTCTAACTCTCTCTCTATCTCTCGCTCCCTCTAACTCTCTCTCTCTCTATCTCTCGCTCCCTCTAACTCTCTCTATCTCTCGCTCCTTCTAACTCTCTCTCTATCTCTCGCTCCCTCTAACTCTCTCTCTCTCTCTCTATCTCTCGCTCCCTCTAACTCTCTCTATCTCTCGCTCCCTCTAACTCTCTCTCTATCTCTCGCTCCCTCTAACTCTCTCTCTATCTCTCGCTCCCTCTAACTCTCTCTCTATCTCTCGCTCCCTCTAACTCTCTCTCTCTCTATCTCTCGCTCCCTCTAACTCTCTCTATCTCTCGCTCCTTCTAACTCTCTCTCTATCTCTCGCTCCTTCTAACTCTCTCTATCTCTCGCTCCCTCTAACTCTCTCTTTATCTCTCGCTCCCTCTAACTCTCTCTCTCTATCTCTCGCTCCCTCTAACTCTCTCTCTATCTCTCGCTCCCTCTAACTCTCTCTCTCTATCTCTCCCTCCCTCTAATTCTCTCTATATATCTCTCTCTCCCTCAAACTCTCTCTCTCTATTTTTATATAAATATATCTCGCACCCTCATTCTCTCTCTCTATATATCTCTCGCTCCCTCTAACTCTCTCTATTTCTCGCTCCCTCTAACTCTCTCTCTATCTCTCGCTCCCTCTAACCCTCTCTCTCTATCTCTCGCTCCCTCTAACTCTCTCTCTATCTCTCGCTCCCTCTCTCTATCTCTCGCTCCCTCTAACTCTCTCTCTATTTCTCGCTCCCTCTAACTCTCTCTCTATCTCTCGCTCCCTCTAACTCTCTCTCTCTATCTCTCGCTCCCTCTAACTCTCTCTCTATCTCTCGCTCCCTCTAACTCTCTCTCTATCTCTCGCTCCCTCTAACTCTCTCTCTCTATCTCTCGCTCCCTCTAACTCTCTCTCTATCTCTCGCTCCCTCTAACTCTCTCTCTCTATCTCTCGCTCCCTCTAACTCTATATCTCTCGCTCCCTCTAACTCTCTCTCTATCTCTCGCTCCCTCTAACACCCTCTCTATCTCTCGCTCCCTCTAACTCTCTCTCTATCTCTCGCTCCCTCTAACTCTCTCTCTCTCTCTATCTCTCGCTCCCTCTAACCCTCTCTCTATCTCTCGCTCCTTCCAACTCTCTCTCTATCTCTCGCTCCTTCTAACTCTCTCTCTATCTCTCGCTCCCTCTAACTCTCTCTCTCTATCTCTCGCTCCCTCTAACTCTCTCTCTATCTCTCGCTCCTTCTAACTCTCTCTCTCTATCTCTCGCTCCTTCCAACTCTCTCTCTATCTCTCGCTCCCTCTTACTCTCTCTCTATCTCTCGCTCCCTCTAACTCTCTCTCTATTTCTCGCTCCCTCTAACTCTCTCTCTATCTATCTCTCGCTCCCTCTAACTCTCTCTCTATCTATCTCTCGCTCCCTCTAACTCTCTATCTCTCGCTCCCTCCAACTCTCTCTCTATCTATCTCTCGCTCCCTCTAACTCTCTCTCTCTCTCTCTCGCTCCCTCTAACACTCTCTCTATCTCTCGCTCCCTCTAACTCTCTCTCTATCTATCTCTCGCTCCCTCTAACTCTCTCTCTATCTCTCGCTCCCTCTAACCCTCTCTCTATCTCTCGCTCCCTCTAACTCTCTCTCTATCTATCTCTCGCTCCCTCTAACTCTCTCTCTATCTATCTCTCGCTCCCTCTAACACTCTCTCTATCTCTCGCTCCCTCCAACTCTCTCTCTATCTATCTCTCGCTCCCTCTAACTCTCTCTCTCTCTCTCTCCCTCCCTCTAACACTCTCTCTATCTCTCGCTCCCTCTAACTCTCTCTCTATCTATCTCTCGCTCCCTCTAACTCTCTCTCTATCTCTCGCTCCCTCTAACCCTCTCTCTATCTCTCGCTCCCTCTAACTCTCTCTCTATCTATCTCTCGCTCCCTCTAACTCTCTCTCTATCTCTCGCTCCCTCTAACACTCTCTCTATCTCTCGTTCCCTCCAACTCTGTCTATCTCTCGCTCCCTCTAACTCTCTATCTCTCGCTCCCTCTAACTCTCTATCTCTCGCTCCCTCTAACTCTCTCTCTATCTCTCGCTCCCTCTAACTCTCTCTCTATCTCTCGCTCCCTCTAACTCTCTCTCTATCTCTCGCTCCCTCTAACTCTCTATCTCTCGCTCCCTCTAACTCTCTCTTTATCTCTCGCTCCCTCTAACTCTCTCTCTCTATCTCTCGCTCCCTCTAACTCTCTCTCTATCTCTCGCTCCCTCTAACTCTCTCTCTCTATCTCTCCCTCCCTCTAATTCTCTCTATATATCTCTCTCTCCCTCAAACTCTCTCTCTCTATTTTTATATAAATATATCTCGCACCCTCATTCTCTCTATATATATATATCTCGCTCCCTCTAACTCTCTATCTCTCCCTCCCTCTAATTCTCTCTATATATCTCTCACTCCCTCAAACTCTCTCTTTATCTTTATATAAATATCTCTCGCTCTCTACCTCTTTCTCGCTCCCTCTATCTCTCTTGCTCCCTTTTTCCCTCCCCCCCCTCTCTCTCTCTTTCCCTCCCTCCCCCTTTCTCTTCCTCCCTCTCTCTCTCTATCTTCTACCACCTCTCTCTCCCTCCCCAACCTCTCTCTCTCCCCCCTCTCTTCCTCCCGCCTATCTCTCTTTCCTTCCCGCCTCTCTATCTCCCTTCCCCTCTTATCATTTTATCCCTCCCTCCTCCTCTATCTCTCTCTCTCTCACCCTTTGTCCCCTTTCTCCACACCCACACCTCCTCTCCCTCTTTGTTCCGATCTCCCTTCCTCTCCCCCCCTCTTGACCCCCCCCCTTCCGCCCGCCTCATCACCCTCCTCTTCTCCTTCCGTGCGATGTTTGCTCTTCCCTCCCTCCCCCTTCCCCCATCTGCCCCGCCCCCTCCCTCCGCCCTTTCACTGTGTCGTTATCACAAACACCTCCTCCTCCTCCTCCTCCTTCCCTGTTTGTCTTCTTATTTTTTTCTTCTTTTCCTCTTCCTCATAAACGCTGGATTAATCACTTGTTTCCTTTTTTCTCTTTTCTTTCTCCCTCTTTTTAAGTTTGGGGCATTCCAACGACCCACAGTCTTGGCAGATGGAGTGGAAGGAGATAGAGGGAGGGCGAGATAAGGGGAAAATGGCGAGGGAAAGGAAGAGTTAGAAAAACAGATTGGTACAGGGAAGAGGAAGAGAAGGAATAGGTGGGGGTAGGAGGGAGGAAGGAGAGGAGAAGAGGGAGAGCTTGAGGCACATGAAGTAGGAAGAGGAAGGGGATACATGGAAGGAGGAGAAGAGGGAGAGACGGAAGATGAAGTGATAAAGAGGACGAGATAAATGCCATCTTCGGGAGGCGAAGGGGGAAACGCAGCGGAAAATTCGAGAAATACGAAAGTTCGACTGCCGGCCGGCCAGGCTGCGGGGAAGAGCGCGCTCACCTCCACCCGAAGAGGAGACACACGAATGAGGACGCGAGGAGGGCGAGGAGGAGGCGGGCACGCTGGGGCGGCGGAGAAAGGAGCCGAGGCGAACGAGGGGAAAAAGGAAGGCTAAGCTGGCAGGGGCGAGGGGCGAAGGGGAGGAGAGGCACAGAGAGAAGAAAGGGTAATTACGCAACTGCTAAAGAAGAGTTAACAAGAGCGTCTGAGAGTATGTGATATTAGCGCTTGGCGAGGGGGAGGGGGAGGGGGAGAGGGGAGGCATGAAAGGAGGGGAAATAGGGAGGGTGATCGAAGGAAGGGAGGGGGGGAATGCGGGAGGAAAGGAAGAAGGGGAAGGGAGGGAAGAGAGAAAGGTTGAGGGAAGTAAGGGAGGAAGGGAGGAGACGGAAGAATGGATTGGAGGGAGAAATCAAGAGATAGGTGTGGGTGGGGGAGGGTAAGACAGGGAGAAGGAAGGGAGGGAGGGTAAAACAGGGATAGGGAAGGATGGGCAAGGAAGGGAATGGCAGAGGAGACACGGCGTGAAAAGAAATAAGTGAGGGAGTGTGAGGAGGAAGAAAGGAGAGGGCAAAGAGAAATAGGACGAATGAAGAGAGGGAGAGAATAATATTCAAGACAGATGAAGGGACGGAAAGAGGAAAGGAGTGATGGGTGGAAGGGAGGAGGCGAGAGAAGCAGGAGAAGGAAGTGAAGAGAGCAGAGCGAATGAAGCCGGCCAGCAGCGCTCCCGCTGAGGTGGAAAGTCCTCAAACTTGGGTAACTAGGTAAGAGAAACTTGTGACAACTGATTTTTTTTCGCTTCTACAACAAGACAGCAAATCAGTTTTACTCCCCGGGGGTCAGCTCAGCCCACAGAAATACAGCACAAATAAATCCACAACAGGATACAAAATAAAACGACAACAGATGCACTACATCCTACACTCTTGCTCCCTCCCCCTCTAACTTTCCTATTTACTGCAACGTCAACAAAGCATTCGTCTCCCTTCTTAAGGAGGCTTACCCAGTACCTTAGGCCTAAATATATCCTCTCTCGCATACCTGCATAGTACCATAGGCCTTCATATAACCTTTCGCATACCTGCATAGTACCATAGGCCTTCATGTAACCTTTCGCATACCTACATAATAGCAAAGGCCTACATATCTCCGCGCACCTGCATTTCTGCTAACTGCCTACCTTCCCCAACGCCGTCACAAAACGTGTGCATGAAATAAAACAAACAAATAAAACTCAAAAACATCCTGTTGCATGCAATGCATAATGCAATTGTAAATGACTGCAGTGTCAGCGACAATGCCAACCTAGCATTTAATTTTTGCGGGATTTTCCCCGCGCCGAGTGCCGTACATGCGAATCTGCATTATCATGAGCGTCATTCTTTTCGCCATTACGCTGCCTCGCGGCGTGGCTAAATCATTCACGATGTGGAAAGCGTTCAAAATTGCCTTTGCAGGAATTGATCGATGTGGAATACGTAAGTATCTAAATATACGAATCGCTATAGCTGGTTCCACAGGGCCAATATCTATCCAAAAGCTGGCGTTCTGCAACCCTAACTGAACCGGACCTGTTTCGCTACAGCCCTGGCGGCCGATAAATCTGAGCCCGATTCCACGCTCCTTCTACGAGTCCTTCGCCCGAACCGGCGTCCGAGGCGGCTGCCCGAGCACCGACCGTAAAGGCCGTTTCCGCGCGGTCCGCGGTCCGCGCAGGCCAGAGCAAGAGCGAACAACCAAACGCGGCGCCGCAGCCGCCCGTCAAGCCCGAGCAGCACCTAATTAAACGCGTCGCCCGCATGCCACACGCACTCCGCCGCATGACAATCATGCCAACTGGAGCTCAAACATGACATGCTGGCTTGGCATTGCGCACGCCGCTTCCCAGATGCGCGCTGTCAATTGGCTCTTCCAGCACCACCTGCGCCAGCTGTCTCGCCGATCGCATACCAGCACCGCCGATTTACCGCCATGTAGGCCTATGGCTGATGAGCCACAGCCATCGCTGAGCCTCGCTCCCGGGATGACGCCGCCCGAAGTCTGTCCTCAGCCAGGCCTGCGTCCGGCCGGTCCCTCCCTCCGTACGGGCGTGGCAATCGGCCTCGCACGCCCCACTCGCTCGCACACACGATCACGGCTGATCAAACTTGCTAGCCTCCGGCGCTCAGTCGGCTCGTTAATGAGCTGTTAACCTGAGAATATAACTCGATAGGCCTACGCATAATCTAGATCTATGAGCACCTCACATCCGCCAAAGCACTCGAGGAAAAGGACAATAAAATGAGAGAGAGAGCCAGAGCGAGAGCGAGAGAAAAGCAGAAACAGTTGATCGAGCGGAATGCAACGTCGAAAGGGCAGCAGGGCGTCTTGGGTCAAAGTGACCTCCGGATGGACAAGTTTGCGGGTGATTTGGGGGCGAAGGAGGTAAACGAGAAACGAGTTTAAGGAAATATGGATGATTTATATATAAAACTTAAAAAAAAACCGTCCACACACACACATATACAATCACAGAGAACGAACACGCCCACAGGCACCCACGTTGTGATCCAAATAAGCCCATGAAAATCATTTCTAAAAAATCATTATTATTGTTACCATTACCGTCATTATAAACAACAATAGTAGTAGTATTAGTAGTAATAGTAATAAATAATAATAATAATAATAATAATAATAATAATAATAATAATAACAAAAATATCAGGCTAATAATAATAAAAGGAACCGGCGAGTCCCGCAGCCGTTGTTCTTGTTGTTCTCACGGCCGAAGGAGCATCTTCGCAACAACAAGAGCACTAAAAGCCACGGCCGCGACGCCTTTTCCAGGGGACACACGACCCCCCCCCCCCCCCAAGCGATCCCCCCAACGCCGAAACGGAAATGCATTTGCGCGGCGCGGCCATGGGGGCGGGGGCGGGGGCGATAAAAGGCATGCAAATGAAGGCACGCCCCTCCCCCCCATTATGCGCCTCCGAGACCTGGCGTGGGGCTATCAGACGCCCGCTGGCTATCTACTCTCTACTAGCTTTCTAGAAGAAGTAAGATTAATAGCAGTAATAGTAGTAGTACATGGTAATAGTAGTAGTAGTAGTGGTATCACATAGTTGTATTAGCATTAGTTAGTGACAGCAGCAGTCGTAATAGTCATAACAGTAGTCGAAGTTGCAGTAGTAGCAGTAGCAGTCGTAGAAATAGCAGCAGTAGTACTAGTAGTAACATTAGTAGTAGTAGTAGTAACAGTAGTAGCTATAGTAGTAGCAGCAGCAGCAGCGGCACCAATAGTAGTAATATCAGTAGTAGCAATATTACTAGTAGTAGCAGTAGTAGTAGTAGCAGTCGTAGAAGTAGTAGCAGTGGTAATAGTAATAGTAATAGTAATAGTAGTAGCAGTAGTAGCCATAGCAGTAGTAGTAACATCATTATTAGTAGTAGAAATAGTAACAGTAGTAGCAATAGGAGTAGCAGCAGGCGGCACCAGTAGTAGTAGTATCAGTAGTAGTAGCACCAGTGGTAGTGGCAGTACTACTGGTATAGTATTGTGGTAGTAGTGGTGGTGGTGGTACTAGTAGTAGTGATGGTGATAGTGGTGGTGGTACAACATCAGCAGCAGCAGTAGCAGTAGTAGTACTAGTACTAGTAATAATATAAGTAGTAGTAGCAGCAGCAGCAGTATTAATATAAGCAGTGGCAGCAGCAGCAGCGGCAGACGTCGCAGCATCGCGAGCAGATGGCCCATCCCCGCGGGTCTCCTCCCTCGCCCCCCCTTCCCATCCTCAAAAGCCATTAACAAATTTTTCATTAACCTGTTATGTGACCATCGTCTGGCACTGGCGTGACGAGGTGGCGTAGTGCCAAGACACACACACACACACACACACACACACACACACACACACACACACACTCACACTCACACCACACACACTCACACCACACACACACACTCACAACACACACACACACTCACAACACACACACACACACACACACACACACACACGCGCGCGCGCGCGCACGCCCCGATTAGATACTTGGTCGACACTTGTGGACACTCGCGCCTCGCAAGATGGTCTTCGCGGACCAGTTTTTTTTCCCTTTCTTTCTTTCTCTCAAAGAGCTTCGCCCGCTTCAGCATGGGCGGCCGGCGCGGGTGGAAATGGGAGGGCTGGGGGATGGGGAGAGAGAGATAAGGGAAGTGGGGGGGGGGGGGGTGAAAATAGGAGGCGGGAAAGGGGAGTGGCGAGTGGGAAGGGGAGAAAGGGAAGGGGAGTGGCGAGTGGGAAGGGGAGAAAGGGAAGGGGAGTGGCGAGTGGGAAGGGGAGAAAGGGAAGAGGGAATGGGAGAAAGGGAAGGGGAGTGGCGAGTGGGAAGGGGAGAAAGGGAAGGGGAGTGGCGAGTGGGAAGGGGAGAAAGGGAAGAGGGAATGGGAGAAAGGGAAGGGGAGTGGGAAGAGGGAATGGGAGAAAGGGAGGTGGGTGGGAAGAGGGAATGGGAGAAAGGGAAGGGGAGTGGGAAGAGGGAATGGGAGAAATGGAAGGGGAGTGGGAAGAGGGAATGGGAGAAAGGGAAGGGGAGTGGGAAGAGGGAATGGGAGAAAGGGAAGGGGAGTGGGAAGAGGGAATGGGAGAAAGGGAAGGGGAGTGGGAAGAGGGAATGGGAGAAACGGAAGAGGAGTGGGAAGAGGGAATGGGAGTGGGAAGAGGGAATGGGAGAAAGGGAAGGGGAGTGGGAAGAGGGAATGGGAGCATATATATATAATATATATAATATATATATATATATATATATATATATATACATATATATATATATATATATATATATATATATATATATATATATATATATATATATATATATAAACACACACACACACATAAACGGAATTGCTAATTATGAGAGACAAGAGCCCAGGGCGGCGGGCAGCCATCTAACCTTCTCCCTTTCTCCCTTCCCTTTAAGGCAACTTCGGCGAGCTCCCCCGGCCTACCGGACCGCCTCTCAGGCTCGGCCGGGAGCGAAGGGCAGCGCCCGCTGGAGCACGGACGGCGCTCGTAGCGACACTGGCGCCGGTTGGGATGAGATGAACAGTAGTCTTAGTAGCAATAGAAAGCTAGAACTATGAGTAGTATCATTCATGGCACGAAAGGTGGGCGTGGCGGCGGTGAGAGGAATAACAGAGTAGCATCACTGATAGTCGCGCAATATTCCGGTCGAGGCAAGTTCCGGCCAAGCGCCCGCGACCCAGTGCTTCCCGTTTCGGCCAACCGACCCAGTTCTGGATGCCCGATTTTCGGCAACCATTCCCTGCTTTGCCTAATTCTGGCTTTGGGTCCTCCAGCTCAAGGAATAATAAAAAGTAAAAAATGC
>NC_091589.1:26587634-26595134 GCF_042767895.1 Penaeus vannamei
GGATGAGAGAAGGAAAAAATCCAACAGTAAAGCAACACTTCATTTCCAAGAGGTTGGCTTGTTATTTTCTCTCTTACAAAATCCCGAACTTCCAAAGGAAACATTGCAGTGAACACATACGTTTCCATCCGAATGGAAACAATGAATAAAAAGAAAAGGAGTTCTGTCAGTAACCATTTGCATTTAGAAAATCAAATTAAGTAAATCAAACTGACACAAATGGGATTAATTCATATCTCTGTCAAAAACATGTGCAATTACAGGCCAGTAGCATGCAATAACAAGATCAAACAACCCAAGTAATCTCGTCCTTAAGCCCAGCAAAGGGCCATCCCTGTGCCACAAATAGTCCTGTGTCCGCAGATGATCTTGATAACAATATCAATGATAATACTGATAATACTGTTAGTACTGATGATGATGATGATGATGATGATGATGATGATGATGATCATAACAGCAATGATGATAATGATAATTGTGAAAGTCAATGACAATAATAATTACAATGATAATTATCACCCTGATGATGAAAATGATAGGTGATTATTGATAATGATGATGATGATGAAGGAAGCTATTGCAATAACAGAGAAAAGGACAGATGCAAAATACGACTAACAGCAACAGAAATGATAATATACAATAATAACATTAATGATCGTATTAAAAATGGCAACAATAACAATAACTACAAAAATGAAAAAATATATAAATACAATAATAACAACAATAAGATCAATAACAATAATTTAAAAAGAACAACAACAATATTAATGATAGTAATATTAACACTAAAATTAATAACTATAACAATAACCCTAATCATACAAATACTAATAATAGTACTAACAATTGTAACGATAACAGTATCACTGACAGTGCGGACAATAATAATAATAATATAGTACGAATAATAATAATAATAATATAGTACAAATAATAATAATAATAATAATAGAGATAGTAATAACAACAATAATAATATAGTAATATCAATAACAATAATAATAAAGATAGTAATATTAATAACAATAATAATAAAGATAGTAATAACAATAACAGTAACATTAATAATAATAACAATAATATGTATATGTAATAATAATCATGGCAATAATCATAAAAACAATGAAAATAATAAAAATAATAATAGCTAACAATAACTTCAACAATAATGAAAAAATATAACAATAACAATAATCTCACCATTATAATAATGGCAATGACAACAGCTATAATAACAATAGTAGCAATAAAAATAAAAATAAAAATGGAATAATGACAATAATAAAAATAACAATATCAATACCAATAATAACAATAATAATAATATTAACAATCATTAATATTAATTTCAATAACAATATTAATAATAATAACATCTATTATAATGATAATAATGATATAATAATATTAATAATAATCATAATCATAATAATAATAGTAATAATATCAATATGGAAAATAATATTAATAAAAAAAAATATATATAACTATAACTATAATAATCATAACACCAATAACAACAACAATAATATAAATAATCATAACAATAAATAATAATATTAGTAATTATGATATATAATAATATTGATGACAATAATATAACTATTATAACAGTAATAATAATAATAATAATAATAATAATAATAATAATAATAATAATAATAATAATAATAATAACAATAATAATTATAATAATAATCATGATAATTATAATATTACAATAACCATAATAATAATAAAATATAATAATAATAATAAAAATAATATCATACTAATTACGATAATACCATACTACTACGACTACTTCTACTTGTAATGATAATAACAATAATAATAACAACAATAATGATAATAACAATAACAACAAAAATAACAGCAATGCAGTCAAACATAATCTGGCAGATGAAAATTAATGAAAATTTTGGTGCCCCTCTTGCTCAGCCTTACTAACAGCAATTTGTGCGCATTCCATCAACCTCACACACCAGGCAGGGTTTCTTTAGAGTGCGCATGTGCATTCTAGGTAATCACAAACAGGAATTTTGCAGGATATGCTTGGAATAAAAGGCATTGCACTTGGCCCAACCACCTTCAAGGCTCTTTAGGAGCCAAATGAAAGGTAGAAATTATAGCCAATGATATCATAGAAATAGAAATCATAGGCAATGGAACACATGCGTAGCATCTTTAGTTTTCGATCAATTCGTGTAATAAAGCTAGGGCATTTAATTACCTTGGATAACATATAAAAACAAATTCTCCCTATGATATAAATGGCCCCTTGTTTGTTTCTCACTCTCTTTCTCTCTCTCTCTCTCTTTATCTCTTCTCTCTCTCTCTCAGCATCATTCCTCCATTAACAATTCTTAATCACAGCTTGAGATGTGAAAAGTAAAAGAAAGCATCCCATGAAAAATCCCCCCCATGAATACCTCATCTTGCTTCCCAGAAGACGACGAGAAAGGTAAGCAGAGGAGGGCCTTTGGGGGAGTAAGGATTGTCTGGGGAGAGAATTGGCTCTGCCACCCCCCCACTCTCTGTGGGCTGGGAGGCCCTGCTGCCATCAGCTGCCGTTAATTAATAACAAATCAAACAGGGCTCCCTCCAGCCGGGGGCTTGCTCTTCCACCGCTGCTGCTTTGCATAACGTTAAAAATGCAGAGCAATTCCCTCGTGCTCATAAGACAGGCTAACCCCCATTTCTTTTTGGTCCTTCTTTCACTTTCAAAGGTTTCACAAAAAGCAAAAGAAAAATTCACTTTCACTGCTCTTCTACTAAGCTGTGGTAATATTTCCTATGATTAATGAGAGCAAACATAATTATGTCATTCAATCGTAAAGTCATTATCATCATAACTTATTCTTAAAATCATTACCATCATTACTTATCATTATCATTTCTACTATCATGGATATATTCATTATAATTAACAATACTGCCATCACTGTACCATTTCATCATTACTATTATCATCCTTCTTATTATCATTATCATTTCTATTCTAATTATTTTAATCATTATCATTATTATTATTACCATTATTACCATTACACTAATCACAATCACTGTCATTAATATTATCCTTCTTATTAGTGAAATTAGTCATATCAGAGTAAAAAATAACAGTAAGAATAATAGAACCAGCCAAAAAATGAATGATATTCGTATCACCGGCACTCTTGCTGAAAGGCATGTGGAGAGAACACCCAGCCCTGTAGTGGCAATCAGCTGAGAAAAGGACATGGCTTACTCTGCAAGCTCAAATAACTTGTAAAAAACTTGTGAACTACATTAAACAAAAACTTTCATGATGTGGCTGACAAGGATGATGGTGATGGTGATGCTGAGGAGGAGGAGGAGAAGGAGGAGGAGGAAAAGGAGGAGGAAGAGAAAGATGAAGAGGAGGAGGAAGAGAAAGATGAAGAGGAGGAGGAAGAGAAAGATGAAGAGGAGGAGGAAGAAGAGAAAGATGAAGAGGAGGAGGAAGAAGAGAAAGATGAAGAGGAGGAGGAAGAAGAGAAAGATGAAGATGAGGAAGAAGAAGAGAATGAAGAAAAGGAGGAGAAAGACGAAGAGGAGGAAGAAGAAGAAGAGGAGGAGGAAGACGAAGAGCAGCAGGAGGAGGAGGAGGGGAAGAAGAAGAGGAGGAGGAGGAGGAAGAGGAGGAGGAGTAAGAGGAGGAAAAGGAGGAGGAAGAGGAGGAAGACGACGGCAAGGACAATGAGGAAAATGTGAGGGAGTGGAAGGGGAAGAGCAGGAAGAGAGAGAACAGAAAAAAGGAGATGGATGATATTCTGCAAATGCAGTGAAAACAGACTGGAAAAGGTAAGGGTAAAAAAGGAGGTAATGAAGGTAGAAGCCATACAAGGAGGAAGAGCAGAGAAATATGGATGAA
This sequence comes from Penaeus vannamei, assembly GCF_042767895.1. NCBI lineage: Eukaryota > Metazoa > Arthropoda > Malacostraca > Decapoda > Penaeidae > Penaeus > Penaeus vannamei. Next base: position 26,591,539 of record NC_091589.1, read on the forward strand.
AACTAAGAAAAAGGACAACGAAAAAAATAAACAAATAAAAAATAACAATTGGAAAAAGAGAAAGAGAAGCATCGAAAAGCAAAAGATGAAGAGTTGGTACAAAAAAGGCAAAGAAACAGCCAGCAAAGAAAGATACACAGTACAAATAGTGCAAAAGCAGAATGGCAGTCTGACGTGCAGTCCCAGGCAATAGGGAAAAATTTCAGGCAAATCCTGACTGTAGGTTTGCCACAACTACAGTCACGTCTTATCAAAAGATAAGACATAACTGCTGCCTTCCAAGTCATAACAATAAATAACACCTGATTCACAGGCTTGTGTATTACAGGAACTGCATTTCTCTGTGTTCTTTAGGACTTGGAAATCATGAAAATTTTCGGATTGTTGATAGATTTCGTGCATGCAGGGTATTTCTATTTTTATCATCATTAATATCATTGTCATTATTATGGAAATGCAAGATATTTTCATTCTTATCTTTTCTATTTTTGCTTTCCCGTCAATGCCTATTTCCTTTGCTCTTACTGAGCAAATGAAACTGTGTTACTAAACAGAAAATGGAACCTGCACAGGATTACCAGCTTCCTCATCATCTCTTCTTTCTTATTTATCATCTGAAATACCTGCTATCAGCTATGTCTTGCAGACTGATCAATGCTGCTAACGGACTTGCTGTAACAATTGCCGTTCTATTTTCGGACAGGGTAGGACAATTGTTCATTTGCACAACGTGCTAATCATGACTTGCTTAATTTTGGCATTGGTTACTAGACCTGAGCTGTGATTTACATGGAATTTATCTGTAATTTGCCCACAATGCATCCACCATCTAGCTTTAAAGAGCATCACAGGCTGACACTGGCCAGATTATTGCAGTGAAATCATTACTTTACTTCTCATCACCTGTGCTCTCCCCCAAATGACTCTTAAGTCTTCACCATAACTGAAACTTCTAACACCTATAAGAAACAAATATCTATAAATGATGAAAAAAAAAAAAAAAAAACTAAACAATCCAACCTTAACATTAAACTTCGAGAATCCCAAATCCATCGAACCCTGTAGGTGATATTGGAATTTCTGAAATGTCAGCTGCTTTATCGTGTTGCGACTGCTTCGTGTAACTCCCTCCCAAAACAAAAGTGAGGTTGACGTTTGTGTTGTCACACGCCTCCAACATTCAAAAGTAATGAGTAAGGGGAGGTATTGAGGTCAGAAGACTTTACAGCATTGCTGAATATAACCAACTAGCCTATGGAGGCTTTTTGCATCTTCCTCTCATTCAATTCTAAAAACCTGCTAGATATTTGCTAAGCTTTGCCACAGGAAATCTACACACTTGCACCCAAGCTCAAAATAGCATTCATTCCAGCCAGTCTTTAGCATTTTGTCAAACATATTTCCACAATTCTTGCAAAATACATTTTAGATTGGTTCCTTGTCTAACCACAAATCACCAGGGGGATCTACACGCTCTATTGTGCCAGAATGTGGAGTTAAGGGTTGTTAGCCTTTGCCTGAGTGCCAACAGGTGCAGGGGCCACAGCAATCCACGCGTAGGCCAATGGCAAACATAGAATCCCGTTAGAAACATTTGGCCTGAAACTCATATTGGCTTATCAATAGTAGGGTTTATCGAGTTGAAAAATACATTATGATTGAATAAGAACCATAAATAAATGTGGCCTCCTTACTGCTTATCTGCATATAACTTCCCTAAGTCACTTGTATCAATAATTCTCATTCATAAAATGCATAAAAATGTATGATTTTCCCTGGCAACTTTCTAGGCTCGATTCCCTGCCTGATGTCACTGTTTACGTGTCCACTGGGGCCCCTGCCCGCCCCAGCCTGGCCTCCTGCCGTGCCCACCGCCACAGAAGCCCAGGGAAGGGACGGGGAACGAGGGGAATCGAGGCCAAAGGCGCCTGTAAAACCCCGAAACTTGACTGAAACATGTCGAGCGACGAGAGGCTCGGGCCGCTCGCCTTATTTCCCCGAGTGACATTCTCTCAGGCGTCGAAAGACACGGGTGGATTTGCATGTCAGGGCGGATACAGCGTCGTCCCGTCGGATAACCGCATCCTACGGCAGGAACCCGAGGGGGAAAGCAGGATAATTTCCCTGGGTTCCCGTCACAGCATCCTTTTTATTGACAGAATCTCGGCCCAAACCCGAAAGGGGGATGGGCTCTCCCGAGGAAATCGCCTTTTCTACCGCCGCCCGCCCCTTCCGAGGCCCAAACTCACTCACGCACTCGAAGACGGACTCGCTACTCACCCCATGTTCACGTTTTCAATGGTCATTTACGCCAGCAACTCTTGGGAAAATTTCTTATAATTTTACACTTTTGAGAACCAACGACTCCCAGCACTCATAAGGACGAAGACTCGACGTAATGATTATTGCACTCCGGGAGAGCTTGCTTTCCGCCGGGGGATCGGGTCGCGTACGGGCGGCGCGAGGAGGATTCAATGCCTTATAAGCGGCTTTGGCCGATCGCCTTTTGTTTTCGCGTTGTCGCCGCGCCGCCTATCGGCCGCAGAGAGAGACGCCATTGTGTCCCTTATAGCCCGGGGAGAGCAAGGGAAACTCGCCTCTACGGCACGAATTACTGTGAGGAGAGGCTGGATGAATGAATGACCCGGCGGAGGGCGATTTTACTCCTGGCGGAAGAGACCGGAAGGTGAAAGGCGACTCGTCTCTCATGTGTTCTGTTGTTTGCCGACCATCCTCGCTTACCCCGGGATCTGGGGAAATTTCTGAGCCTTATTTCCTGTAGAATAAAATCAATAGCAAATACAGTCGAATAGATTGGCAAAAATCTATTTTGTTAGACATCAAAGATTAAACACGATATCCATATGCAATTCTGTGATCACATATGGGTTCGTGTACATACATACACCTGACTACATGTACACACTCACTGGAGCATACATGCGCACACACGCACGCACACGCATGCGCCTAAATGCGAACGCGCACACGCACGCGCATGGTCGCAAACACGTACAAGCGCGCACACCTGTAGGTGCACATGCGCCCCTCACATGCACTCATGCACTTACCGTTGAACAGGTAGGCGCACGCATGCCTTCTCACGCAAGTAAGTCTCAGTGACTGCACAACAGGCAGCCGAAAGCACGTGCAGCACGGACATGGAGGCGTGCGCTGTGCTCGGGCGGGGATCGCACTTTTCGCTTTAGTACGAATTGTAGTAGTAGTCGTAGAAATAGTAGTAGTAGTAATAGTAGTAGTAGTAGTAGTAGTAGTAGTAGTAGTAGTAGTAGTAGAAGAAGAAGAAGAAGAAGAAGAAGTAGTAGTAGTAGTAGTATTAAGGGGAGTAATAGTAGTACTACTATTACTACTAGTAGTAGCAGTATCTGTAGGAATTGCCGTTCATTGCACAAGATAGAGAACGCCTATTAATAGCAGTGCTAGTGATAGCAGCAGCAGTAGACGCATAGGTTTCGTCGGCGCTGTGGTGTCAGTCGCCGCTTGTAGCGATGCGACCTCTCCCTTCTCGTATCTAATCGACAAAGAGAAATTCACACCAGCTCCTGTGCTTATGATAATGCACGTGATATTATCTT
>NC_091589.1:26600134-26601338 GCF_042767895.1 Penaeus vannamei
TAATCAGTGTAACTATTACTACTACTACTACTATTATCGTAATAATGATAATTTTCGTTGTTTTTCTTATCATCACTTATCATCTTCCTCCACTTATCATCTTTCATCACTCAGCTCTTTTCCTCCACTTATCATCTTCCTCCACTTATCATCTTCCTCCACTTATCATCTTGCATCACTCAGCTCTTTTCCTCCCACTCGTCAGCGGCCCCGACGCCTCCGCCGCCGCACCGTCAGCGCCACTTCAGTCGCTCGTTCTTGCTCAACTGCGTGGATATAACGCGGATGGTGAACATTGCAATGGTGATGGTGAACATTGCGATGGTGATGGTGAACATTGCAATGGTGATGGTGAACATAGCAATGGTGATGGTGAACATTGCAATGGTGATGGTGAACATTGCAATGGTGATGGTGAACATAGCAAAGGTGATGGTGAACATAGCAAAGGTGATGGTGATATTGCAGATAACAGTGCGCTTATCTGTCATGTTGAAGGTGCTGAGGCCTGTGACAGTTCGGGTGATAATGGTGATTGTGATAATGGCGTCAGTGGCCATTGTGACGGTAATAAATGTATTGGTGATGATGACAGTGATGGTGATTGTAGTGATAAGGATGATTGTAATGGGAATGAAAGATATGATAATCATGATGGGAATGGTGGTGATTATTTTGCTAATAATACCGAAAATTATGATAAAGATAATGATGACACTAATGGCGAAAGTAATGATGCTAATGATATGGATAAGAACACGGATATATATGACAATGCGAGTGATAATGACAGTGCTGATAATGATAGACATAATGATGCTTTTTGTTGTGATATTAATAGTAATAATAAAAACCCGGATGATACAGGTATGGTCACTGACCTCATGAGGACAATTAAAGGAGGAATATTAATAATAATGATGGTAAAAAGTTATAATCATGATAATGCTAATAGATGGCCCTCGTTGTGATAATAAAGGAAAATTATTCTGACAATGATGAAAATAATTATGATATTGAATGATAATGATGATAGTGATAATGAAAATGAAAGATATGATAAGAAAGTTAGTGCAAATATTGATTATTATAAAATGAAATAATGATAATGATGATGGTGATAATAATGATCATAGTAATATTGATGATAATAACGATAATCGTAACAAACCAACGGCAAGAACGGCATTGATGATTATAGTAA
>NC_091589.1:26601838-26604338 GCF_042767895.1 Penaeus vannamei
AGAGAGAGACCCATGGCGCGGGTTCGCTCTCCTTTCGAACTCAGGGATTTTCGCGTTAGACTAAGCCTTTCACGCCTGTTGCCTCTCGTCCTCTCTCTCTCTCTCCCTCTCACCCACGCGCTCTCTCTTTCATGTCTTTCTCTCTTTTTCTCTATTTCTCCCTCTCTCTCTCTTTTTCTCTCCCTCTCTCTCGTTCACTTATTCTCTCACACTCTCTTTTCTCTCTCTCCTCTGTCTCTGCGTCGTTCTCTTTCTTTCTCTCCTCTGTCTCTCTCTCTAACCGACGGGTCGAGTGAAGTCGAGCAATTGGGGGGGGGGGGGGGTGAGGGACTTTTGTGGCTCTAGGTCTCTTTGCCTCCCTTTGTCTCCCTCCTTCTTCTGCCTGTCTCCCTCTCTCTTTCTCTCTCCCTTCTTTCCTGTTTCTGTAACTCTCCCTCCTATCTCCTTGGTCTCTTTTCTATTTCACTCTCCCTTCTTTACTCCTCTCTCTTGCTCTGTCCTTCCTCCCCTCCTCTCTCTCTCTCTCTCTCTCCCCCTTCCTCTCTTTCTCCCTCCCTCTCTCTTTCTCCCCCTTCCCGAGCCCTTCATACGGCTTCCCTCCGTCTGATCTCAAAGCGTTCCTCGCACTCGAATAAACAAGGTTGGCTTCGTCCGCCAAGGTCACCGCACTTGACCTTATTCGCTGACCTTAGCCTCTGCGACGCTTGTCTGAAGGCGCCGACGGCCGCGTCAGGCTGGGTGTCGGGTGCCCGTGAAGGTCCTGAGAACGATGGTGAGGGTGGAAGCGAGAATGAGAGAGAAGGGGGAAGGAAGGAGGGAAGGAGGAAAGGAAAGAGGAGGGGGAAAGGGGGAAAGAGGAAAGGAAAGAGGAGGGGGGAAGGGGGGAACGAGGAAAGGAAAGAGGAGGGGAGGAAGGGAGGAAGGGAGGAAGGGAAGGAATGAAAGTGAGTGAGAGAGAGAGAGATTGATACAGATAGATATAGATAGATAATCATGATAAATCAATGTTAACTGTAAAACTGCCTTTCAATCTTTCGTGTCCAATTTTTATTTCCCATTTCTTTAAAGAAAAGAAACAAAATGTTCTGTTCCAACAATTCTGGAAAATGTGCACACAGTAACCTTTGAATAAAGATTTGTAATTAAATCAGAGTTCTGGAATAAAAGTCAAAAGTTTACAAATTAGTGACCAATGCATTCTCGCGTTGCAGTTGCATGTGTGGTAGAATACACAGGATTAGTGACCAGTATGATGCAGTCACGTTTCGCTAATGCTTTTACCACCGACTTAGATAAAATGCATGTTTATATGTGTATGATATATATATCACATATGTGTAATAAAAAAATACAATAAATGAAAAAAAAAATAGATTGTTCAAATATATCTATATCTATGTGTGTGTGATTGTAAGTGTGTGTGTGATTATAAGTGAGTGTGTGATTGTGATTGTATGAGTGTGTGATTATAAGTGAGTGTGTGATTGTAAGTGTGTGTGTGATTGTAGGTGTGTGTGATTGTAAGTGTGTGTGTGTGACTGTAAGTGTGTGTATGCGATTGTAAGTGTGTGTGTGTGATTGTAAGTGTGTGTGTGTGTGATTGTAAGTGTGTGTGTGTGTGTTTGTAAGTGTGTGTGATTGTAAGTGTGTGTGATTTTAAGTGTGTGTGTGTGATTGTAAGTGTGTGTGTGTGATTGTAAGTGTGTGTGTGTGTGATTGTAAGTGTGCGTGTGTGATTGTGTGTGTGATTGTAAGTGAGTGTGTGATTGTAAGTGTGCGTGTGTGATTGTGAGCGTGTGTGTGTGATTGTAAGTGTGTGTGTGATTGTAAGTGTGTGTGTGATTGTAAGTGTGAGTGTGTGATTGTAAGTGTGTGTGTGATTGTAAGTGTGTGTGTGTGTGATTGTAAGTGTGTGTGATTGTAAGTGTGTGTGATTTTAAGTGTGTGTGTGTGATTGTAAGTGTGTGTGTGTGATTGTAAGTGTGTGTGTGTGATTGTAAGTGTGTGTGTGTGATTGTAAGTGTGTGTGTGTGTGATTGTAAGTGTGTGTGATTGTAAGTGTGTGTGATTTTAAGTGTGCGTGTGTGATTGTGAGCGTGTGTGTGTGATTGTAAGTGTGTGTGTGATTGTAAGTGTGTGTGTGATTGTAAGTGTGAGTGTGTGATTGTAAGTGTGTGTGTGATTGTAAGTGTGAGTGTGTGATTGTAAATGTGTGTATGTGTGATTGTAAGTGTGTGTGTGTGTGATTGTAAGTGTGTGTGATTGTAAGTGTGTGTGATTGTAAGTGTGAGTGTGTGATTGTAAGTGTGCGTGTGTGATTGTAAGCGTGTGTGTGTGATTGTAAGTGTGTGTGTGATTGTAAGTGTGAGTGTGTGATTGTAAGTGTGTGTGTGATTGTAAGTGTGTGTGAGTGTGTGATTGTAAGTGTGTGTGTGTGTGATTGTAAGTGTGTGTGTGTGTGTGTGTGATTGTAAGTGTGTGTGTGTGTGTGTGTGTGTGT
>NC_091589.1:26611838-26614338 GCF_042767895.1 Penaeus vannamei
GTCTGTCACTCTCTTTCTCTCCCCGTCTCTGTCCCCCTCTCTCTCTAAGTCTGTCTGTCTCCCCCCTCTCTCCTGTCTGTTTGACTCTCTCTCTCTCTCTCTCTCCCCTTCCCCCTCTCTCACTATCTATCAGTCGCTGTCTCTCTCTCTCTCTCTCTCTCTCTCTCTCTCCGCATGTTTGTCTGTCTGTCCCTCTTTTGTATCCTTATAAAGAGAAAGGAGGGAAAGGGTGAGGCAGAAGGAGAATGCTACTGCCAATAATGTTACTGACGGAGTAAGCACGATATGATAATGATAAATGAAAATAATAACAAGAAATAATGACGATAGGAGTAATAGCAGGAACGAAAATTACAATAGTAAACATATATGATAACAATGAAATAAAAATATAAATGGCAATAACAATCATAACGACAATGATTGCAATAGTAATAACCATGGTAATGGTAAACATAATAATAATAATAATTATAGTGATGTTAATGATAATAACAATTATAATAACCATAATAATAATTATAATGATAATAATAGTAAGAGCTGTAAAAGTAAATAATAATACTAATGATAATGATGATAACAGTAATAATGATAATAGTAATAACGATAATTCTAATACTAATGACAATACTAACAATAATATTGATGATGATGATAATAATAACAATTATCATCATCATCATAAGAATAGTGATAATAAATTAATAATGAACGATAACATTAACAAATACAAGCAATGATGATACCAAGAATAATACCAACAATGATGATAATAATTATTATGATAATAATTATCATAATGATAGTGACAGAATGGCAAGATAAAAAAAATAAAGATAATAACAGAAGCAGTAATGAGGATAATTATAGCAACAATAATAATAAATGATAATCGCAATGATATGGTTATAATAACGTCAACAACCAAATAACAATAAGAACAAGAACGATAATAATAACGACAGTAGCATAGTTATGATAATAACGATAATGACAATTATAATGATATTAACAACAGGAGTACTATGAACAATAATAAAAAACATGATAATGAATACAGCAAAATGACACCAACAAAAATAACAATAATACAAATGATAATAAAAACGCATATAATAAAGGTTTCTAAAAAGAGAAAGACTGTAAATCATGATACTACCATCAACAACAGTGACGTCATAGTGACCAGGACAACCATGGGAGATGGCGGTAGAGGATGGCGACGCCAAGCAATAGCGACACAGATTCCCGCGCCTCAAGGGCCTCGGGAGACACCCTCGAAGCCCGAGTTCCTGCTCCCCCTCGAACAGCGACCAGCGGCCGGTCTATTAAATATGCACGAGGCCCGACCCGATGAATATTTATTTGTACCGACATGCATGTGCACAGAAATAAACTCATATCTATCAGTCTAGACATGCGTATCTACCGGATGGAAGATAGATATTTGATCTACTAGACAGACAGACATGTGCATATATTTCTGAGTATCTCCATTTCCGTACAAGATGAACATTCAGTGGGTCGGGCCTCGCAGTTTCAACAAACCGGCCGCAGGACTCGAACCCTTCGCTCGGAGACCCCAGGCCCGAGCCGGGTTATCACTCCGCTCCTACGAGAGTGCCAGCGATAGTACCGGTGGCAGCGATGGCAATGATGGCAGCGGTGATAATAGGAGTGACATGATATCGCGCGTTTTCCTTTTTTGTCTATTGTATTCCCCGTGTTTGCCTCAGGTCCCCTCGCTCCGTAACCAATGATACTGATAATATTACCGCTAAAGCCATAGGGTTTACACGGCAATTCCCATCTCGTTTCTTCATTTATTTTCTCGCATTGTCTTCTCTCTTCCGTTCCCCCTTTCTAAACAGACACGCACTGAAGAAACAGCCCGGAACGCGTCTCTCAGCTTAGCAACCCTCCTTATGTCGCCTTGTTGTGCGCGAACGTCCCCGGGGGCTGAGGCGGGCGGAGACACGCCTGACAAATATAGTCTGACAGACAGAATCATCACCAAAGGTCGCGTCTTACGAGCCCTTCGATTACCTCGCGTTGAATTGGGATTTCCGAGAACTTCGGCGGCGCTCAGAAGAACAGCCTGATCGGGGAAATTCTTCACTCGCAGTCATACTTTCTGCCAAGTCAATTATTCATCAACACGTAATTCGGAGACGGGCAAGAATCGATAATATAAGGAAAATGAGAATAAACTGGAATAAGAAAATAAAGTACAGTCAGAGAGAGAGAGAGATAGATAGACAGATACAGAGAGAGATAGATAGACAGATACAGAAAGAAAGAGAGAACCAAAGAGAAGCCAAGAAAAGAAGAAGGCAGGAGAAACGGCGAGGGAAAGAGCGGTAAGAACGATTGCGCGGGAAAAAAGGATCATCGCCAGCCATCGATCGGCCGACCTGTGTTGTGGCGCTATGGTAACTGTCGCGTATTTCGCTTGGGCGGCGCTCAGGGCCCGGCGGCCCGGCGGGGAAGCACGCAC
>NC_091589.1:26624338-26626838 GCF_042767895.1 Penaeus vannamei
GCGGCTCGGGGAAGTGAAGGAGGGAGAGGATGAAAGATTAAAAAAGAAAAGAATTAAAGGAAGGATGGAAAGAAGAGAAGCTCACGGGTTTGGGAAGAGAAAGAAGGTAAAAAATAAAGAAAAGATTTGAGGAAGGAAGGAAAGAACAAAGGGAGAAGAAAAAATACGAAACGAATGGGCATAAACATAAAGTGAATCAGACAGGAGTGATTATTCACCTCTGCTCGTCGCCAGCGCGGCCTCGGTGCCACGGGCGAAGGCTGGTGGCACCCGCAGCGGCGCTCTCGGCCTCTCCGCCTGATTTCCTCTCTTGTTGCTTGCTCTCCTCTTTCTCTAGTTCCTCTCTCATCCCCATCGAATCGATCTTTCTCTCTATCATATCCTTCTTCTCTTTGTCTGTCAGTCTCTCTTCCTTCCCCCTCCCTCCCTCTCTCCCCCTCTCTCTCGTCTTTATATTTCCTGAATTTTCCCTCTTTCTATTTGTCTATTCATGCTTTTTCCATTCTTTTTCCTATTACTAACTGTTTCCGCCGCCGAGGCTCGATGCCGGCGCCCTCATGCGCCTTCCCCGGGCGCCGCAGCTGCCAGGGCCTCCGGGCGGGGTCAGGCTGGCATGACCCCACGCGACCCCTCGCGAGGCCTCCTCTTCGCCAAGCCCTCGCCCTCCGCCCTCGTCGACCGGGAATAGGCAGGAAGAGGACGCATTTCCTCTGCCACCCGAGGGCCGCTCGCTGGTCCTCAGCATGGTTCATCCGGAGGGGGGGAGGGGGAGGGTCATGTCCCACGCGAGGCACTTGGCTCATCACGGACAGGGAGACCTTTCCACCCTCCTCCTGGGCATTCCGAACCGGACTGTACGGGATACGGGGTCAGCTGGGCAACCATTTCGGATTCAAGTTCACATAAAGTGTATTCCAGTACACACCTGAAAACCTTGACAAAAACGCACACAAAACACACCTCTGGGGACTTTCAAACACGCACACACAGCATAAACAAACACACACACATACCTCCGTTCCACTCTTTTCCTTCTCTTGCCGAGGAGCGTCGACGACTGAAGCTCCGGAAGCCCCGAGTCCTTCCCAAAATCGGTTCCTCGGAAGTCGGAGGGAAGTCGGGGTGAAGGACGAAAGAATATGTTTACGGAAATCTGAACTTTCCTGGCATGTGTCGAGAGTCACGAGCTGTGATACAGATTGTGCGCCTGGACGTCTGTCTGTCTACTTGCCAACATTCCTCTTCTTCGTTCTCTCCGTTTCCCTTCATCACACCTCTCCTTTCCTCTCTCCCTTTCCGCTTCCCTTCCTCATACTTCTCCTTTCCTCTCTCTCTCTCTCTCTCCTCTTCTCTTTCCGGCCTCTTCGTCTTTCCCTTCCCTCTCATTTACTATTTCTCTTCAACTTTCATTTCCCATTTCCCTCTCCCTCTCTTCATTCTCCTCAACCTTTGCTATCTCCTGTACCTCTCTCTCTCTCTCTCTCCCTTTCCCTCCCTCCCTCCCTCCCTCCCTCCCTCTCTCTCTCTCTCTCTCTCTCTCTCTCTCCCTCCGCTTACTACTCTCCCCCTCCCCCTCCTCCTCCTCGGGCCATGAGATGCCCGCAGATTCCTCCCGGCGCGGCCCCGGAGGCTCGCTCTCCCCCGCCGCGTCACGCCCGCCAGGAATCGGAGTGCATGGCGATTGCAGCTTGGCGACGGCGAGGATGAAGGCGTCATGCGCGGCGGGCGGCGTGGGGGTCGAGAGGCAGGCGAAGGCACGGGCGGCGAGCCTGGTGCAGGGCCGCCGCCGAGGGGGTCGCGCTCCTGCCGGCGGCCGCAGCCTCGGAGGGCCGCGCCGATGGAGATCCGAAGACGGTGATGGCGGTCTGGTGAACAGAGGGAGAATGGGGGAGAGAGCGAGTGAGGGGTGGGAGAGGGCGAGGGGGAGGGCGAGGGGGAGGGGAGAGGGAAAGGGAGAGGGGAGAGGGAAAGGGAGAGGGGGAGGGGAGAGGGAAAGGGAGAGGGAGAGAGAGAGGGAGAGGGAGAGGAGGAGAGAGGGAGAGGGAGAGGAGAGAGGGAGAGGGAGAGGGAGAGGGAGAGGGAGAGGGAGAGAGAGAGAGAGAGAGAGAGAGAGAGAGAGAGAGAGAGAGAGAGAGAGAGAGAGAGAGAGAAGAGAAGAGAGAGAAGAGAAGAGAGAGAAAAGAAGAGAGAGAGAGAAGAGAGAGAGAAGGATGGGGAAGGTGGGGAGGGGAAGGGAGAGAGAGAGAGAGGGAAGGGAAAGGGGAAGGGGAAGGGAGAGAGAGAGAGAGATAGACCGATAGAGACAGAAAACTTCGAACGAGACGCAGTAATAATCTCCCGCAATGCAAACAGCTGATTCCCGCCCTGCACCCCCCCCCCCCCGCCGCGAAACCCTCCTGTTTGCGCTGGAGGATGATGAAGCCGTTTATGGAGGGCGACTCTTGGGCGGACGGGGGCGCAGGTCGAAGGGCACGGGGCGGGGTTTATGGGGCAAATATGA
>NC_091589.1:26636838-26641260 GCF_042767895.1 Penaeus vannamei
AGGGGACTCCGTCGGGGAGTGGGACTCCCGTCGGGAGGGGACTCTGTCGGGGAGGGGACTCCGTCGGGAGGGGACTCTGTCGGAGAGGGGACTCCGTCGGGAGTGGGGACTCTCCCGTCGGGAGTCGGGACTCTGTCGGGAGGGGACTCCGTCGGGAGGGGACTCTGTCGGGAGGGGACTCCGTCGGGAGGGGACTCCGTCGGGAGGGGACTCTGTCGGGAGGGGACTCCGTCGGGAGGGGACTCTGTCGGGAGGGGACTCCGTCGGGAGGGGACTCCGTCGGGAGGGGACTCTGTCGGGAGGGGACTCCGTCGGGAGGGGACTCTGTCGGGAGGGGACTCCGTCGGGAGGGGACTCCGTCGGGAGGGGACTCCGTCGGGAGGGGACTCCGTCGGGAGGGGACTCCGTCGGGAGGGGACTGCCGCCTCCCTCCTCCTCTCCCGCTGGAAGGAATATCTCGGCGACGAAATATACTTCTTAGCAATTCGACACAATTCAACACTTTTTTGTTGCTGATGCGCCCTCGCAATTACACCCACGCAAACACACGCATGCGCACGCGGGGGTGCACACTGTGCCCTTCTTGAATGGCGCTGAAACCCTCGCTCAACAAGCATTTCTATAATGCAGTATATCATTTTATACTTTATATTAATTTCCTTTTTATTGCTGGAGGGAGACGAGGGGGAGGGAGGGAAGAGAGAGGGAGAGAAAGGTGGATGCAGATTAAGAGGGAGATGGAAAAAGAGGGAGAGGGAGGGAAAGGATGAGAAGGAAAGAAAGGAAGAAGGGGAAGAGGAGATAGGAGGAGAGGAGAGAGAGAAAGGCGGGAAGGAGCGGGAGAGGGAGGGAGAGGGATAGATAGATAGATAGATAGATAGATAGATAGATAGATAGATAGATAGATAGATAGATAGATAGATAGATAGATAGAGAGGGAGGGAGGGAGAGAGAGAGAGAAGAGAGAGAGAAGAGAGAGAGAAGAAAGAAGAGAATTAAGAAGAGAAGAAAGACTCGCCTATTCGAGGGTCGCCTGTTGAGGGCGTGTTCCCCGCCCTCACCCGCCCTCACCCGACCCGCCTTCCCGAGCGCGGCCATGGCGGTCGGAGCGAAGGGGAAGGGGTCGCTGGCTCTCCGAAAGTGGGTCACGGCGGCACAGTCCTCGAGTCCCGAGGAAACCCGCAAGGACTCCCGAGGCTTGAACGGGACAACGGGTCGAGGCGGAGCGCTGTCCTTCCCTGGAGGCGGGCGGGCGGAAGGGGCAAGGCGGCCTCGGCGGTGGGAGCCGTCTGACGGACTGTGTATATGCCCGATTCCACATACGCATACATATATAGAGGCGATTCGCTGTGCAAAGATTTATACACATATCCGTATGCATACACATCAAATCATATAAACCTACTTACAGTCATAGTCACGTACTTAAACAAACGCTTGCACACACAAAGTGAAAGTAAAAAATGTAGGTTGACATTACTTTATTTTTCTTACTTCGTGTGTGTCCGTTTGCAGGGGTCTGTGCAATATACATATCCTCGTCTGTCTGTCTATCTACCTGTCTGTCTCTCTTTTTGTCTGTTGATTCAATTATGTAGCTGGCTAGATTTAGTTATTCATTCATTTACTCATCTATACACACGCATACCTGTTGTGTATATCTAAATGCTCTCTGCATGGCTATCTTTCCATCTCTTTCCGTCTGTCTTCTTCCCTGTTTATCCATCTATCATATTATCTTAGTGCCTACTTATCTGTCTGCTTATTCATTTGTTTTTTTATTCACCCGTCTATTCATCTATCTAGATTATCTCTCTGCCAGTATGCCTGCTTTACTTTCTATTTGTTCGTCTTTTTCTTTATCTTCTGTATATATCGTTTATCTATGTACTCCATCTCTAGTTATCTCTAGCTATCTGTGTAATCATTTCTCCATCTGTTTATATGTCTGTCTATACATATACTTTTGAATCTGCCTGTTTGTGTGTGCCTCTTTCTCTCTTCATCTATATCTATCAATATTTTGTATATCTATCTGCTACATGTATCTCTTCATCTCTACCTTGTCAGAGATCTACTTTATCTCTATGTCTATCTATCTATCAACCTGTTTATATATCTATCTTTCCCTCCCTTCCTACCTGTCCGTATTTGCCTATCTCTATCTTTTTACCTTCCTGGCCACCTATCTCTCTTTCTATTTATCTGTCTGCCTATCTATCCACCTTCCTTTCTACCAACAAGTCAATCTATCTACCTGGCAATGTATCTATTTCCCATTCGTCTATCAGACTACCAGTCTGTCTATTTCCCATCTATCTGCCTCGCGAGCCCCCCTCCCCCTCCCCCTCCCCCTCCATGTCCTTCGGCGGATCGGCCGTGAATCAGGCGGACCATCTTATCGAATCCTATTACAACAGCAATTAGGGACAAGGCAATTACAAGATAATTACTCGGGTGACGTACGTCCTTGCTGGTTAAATAACGATATTTTTTCTTCTTCTTTGAATGCAATTATATTCCTCCTCCTGACCCTCCTCCACACCTCCACGCCCGCCCCTTCACCCTTTTAATAATCTGCCGCTGTTTGATTACTTTTTCAATTATGTTTTCTTCGATTTTTCTAGCCAACCCCCAACTTGTTCTCCCTTTCCCTTCTCTCTCTCTTCTATCTTTCTCACTTTCTTAGTCCACTCTTTCTATCTCTTCTTCCTTTCTTTCCCTCTTTACCTGTTCCTTTGTTTTTTTTCCAGCTTTCAATTTCGCTTCAGTTCCCCTCGCCCTCGGCCTCCCCTCCGGCCTGGAGTTGACTACAAGGCGCTAATTATCCGATCACTTCACCGCATTTCAATATTCGTTCTTCCTCACGTCGGTTTCTTGCCATGCGCGCCATGCTTTCCAGCTTCTATTTATCTATCTAATCTTACTTTTTTTGCGAGGTGGCTATCGTGCGTTCGGACCTTGCGCTAAATTCAAGTCCATCGATCCATGTATACTCAAATGTTTACTTGTTTATCAACCAATCAGTCAGCTGTGTTTAAGTTTGAATTCGCGTGACCGTTTTTCTTCCTTTCAATGCCTGTCTACCGATTTAGTTTTCTACCTACACATCTATTTACTTTGCTATCCATGCCTTACTTGTTTATTGACGTTCAAATTGTTCTACTTGCCTGCATGTCTATATCCTTATGTACATTTTTTGTCATTGTATCTGTCGGTCTATTCGTCTAGTGTAGATTATATCTTTCTCAATATGCCTGCTTTACTATCTACATCTTTCTTTATTTTCTGTACATATCTTTTACCTGCGTACTCCTCTAGTTATATCTATCTGTATTTATTTGTTGATGTTACTATGAAGACGATATTCTACGTTATTCTCTCCCTCCTTCTTTTGCTAATGTGTGACGAAGAGAGAAATAAGGCGAAGGGCAAAGACGCGACAAGGGCGGAGAGAAGGACGCAATGGAAAAAAATCTGGTATCGTGCGCCCGTCAGATAACATTGGAAAATATATTAAATGGTGATTATATTCCCAAGGACATTATTTACGCGGCCTCGTGATGGCAACATGTCGATTTCACCTTGAGGTGCCAGTTATTGTTTTATTGAGGCGTATTCTTTCTTTTTAATATCTACAAGCACTTTGTGACATGGGTGTCAGTGTTGCTAAGATATACGTTATACACACGCACACGTGACAGGGTGAGGGGACGCACGCAACGGGAGTAACGTGTGAATTCAAACGGGAAAATATGCTCGATATCAATTAACTCATGCATTTATTCTCACATGAAGACACTCTCCACCCCCACCCCCTCTATCTCTCCTCACACACAGACACATTTAGTTAAATCTTAGCCGCGCTGCGTAGCATTCACTTTAATTAAATGATTATGATTCGTACGCTGATAATCATAACAATAGCAATAATTCTGCTGACACTCACCGGACAACCCATCCGTAAGACTAATTCATCGACTTTCCTTTCCCTTTTCCAAAGATCTCATGCCCCGTTCCCTGTCCTTCCAGATGGTGATGCTGCAGGAGCCAGAGACGGGCAAGAACGACCACCTGCGACAGAAGAGAGCCAAGGACAAGCCCTTCGTCTACGACAGGCTCTTCAACGAGGAGTCCGCGCAGGTAAACCACTGCTTCCACTCGCCGCTACCTTTGAGTCCACTAGTCTACTAGTCTGAAATCCAGGTTCCACTAGCCGTAAGCCTACGATCCACAAGCCTTAGGCAGATTCTATTACCTTTAGCTGACTCTAGAAGCAGATTCATGTCGGAGATTATCTTCCTTTAACTCGAGCTTCCAAAGACACGGGTTTTATTGGTTGACACCGACCCAACCATCAATGTTGATTAGGTTGATTAGGCTGTAACGATGAGAACCGGCGTCCCAATTGCCAAGTCTTTG
>NC_091589.1:26641760-26644260 GCF_042767895.1 Penaeus vannamei
ACAACGGGTCGAGGCGGAGCGCTGTCCTTCCCTGGAGGCGGGCGGGCGGAAGGGGCAAGGCGGCCTCGGCGGTGGGAGCCGTCTGACGGACTGTGTATGTGCACGATTCCACATACGTATACATATATAGAGGCGATTCGCTGTGCAAAGATATATACACATATCCGTATACATACACATCAAATCATATAAACCTACTTACAGTCATAGTCACGTACTTAAACAAACACTTGCACACACAAAGTCAGAGTAAAAAATGTAGGTTGACATTACTTTATTTTTTTTTACTTCGTATGTGTCCGTTTGCAGGGGTCTGTGCAATATACATATATATGTTTGTTTATGTCTCTCTAACTCTTCGTCTGTCTGTCTGTCTCTCTTTCTGTCTGTTAATTTAATTATGTAACTGGCTAGATTTAGTTATTCATTCATTCACTCATCTATACGCATACCTGTTGTGTATATCTATATGCTCTCTGCATGGCTATCTTTCCATCTCTTTCCGTCTGTCTTCTTCCCTGTTTATCCATCTATCATATTATCTTAGTGCCTACTTATCTGTCTGCTTATTCATTTGTTTTTTTATTCGCCCGTCTATTCATATATCTAGATTATCTCTCTGCCAATATGCCTGCTTTACTTTCTATGTGTTCGTCTTTTTCTTTATCTTCTGTATATATCGTTTATCTATGTACTCCATCTTTAGCTATCTATGTAATCATTTCTCCATCTGTTTATATGTCTGTCTATACATATACTTTTGAATCTGCCTGTTTGTCTGCGTCTCTTTCTCTCTTCATCTATATCTATCAATATTTTGTATATCTATCTGCTACATGTATATCTCTTCATTTCTACCTTGTTAGATATTACTTTATCTCAAAGTCTATCTATCTATCAACCTGTTTATATATCTATCTTTCCCTCCCTTCCTACCTGTCCGTATTTGTCTATCTCTATCTTTTTACCTTCCTGGTCACCTATCTCTCTGTTTATTTTATCTGTCTGCATATCTATCCACCTTCCTTTCTACCAACAAGTCAATCTATCTACCTGGCAATGTATCTATTTCCCATTCGTCTATCAGACTAAAAGTTTACCTCCCTCCCCTCCCCCTGGTCTGTCTATTTCCCATCTATCTGCCTCGCGAGCCCCCTCTCCCCCCCTCCCCCTCCATGTCCTTCGGCGGATCGGGCGTGAATCAGGCGGACCATCTTATCGAATCCTATTACAACAGCAATTAGGGACAAGGCAATTACAAGATAATTACTCGGGTGACGTACGTCCTTGCTGGTTAAATAACGATATTTTTTCTTCTTCTTTGAATGCAATTATATTCCTCCTCCTGACCCTCCTCCACACCTCCACGCCCGCCCCTTCACCCTTTTAATAATCTGCCGCTGTTTGATTACTTTTTCAATTATGTTTTCTTCGATTTTTCTAGCCAACCCCCAACTTGTTCTCCCTTTCCCTTCTCTCTCTCTTCTATCTTTCTCACTTTCTTAGTCCACTCTTTCTATCTCTCTTCCTTTCTTTCCCTCTTTACCTGTTCCTTTGTTTTCTTCCAGCTTTCAATTTCGCTTCAGTTCCCCTCGCCCTCGGCCTCCCCTCCTGCCTGGAGTTGACTACAAGGCGCTAATTATTCGATCACTTCACCGCATTTCAATATTCGGTCTTCATCACGTCGCTTCATGCCATGCGCGCCATGCTTTCCAGCTTCTATTTATCTATCTAATCTTACTTTTTTTGCGAGGTGGCTATCGTGCGTTCGGGCCTTGCGCTAAATTCAAGTCCATCGATCCATGTATACTCAAATGTTTACTTGTTTATCAACCAATCAGTCAGCTGTGTTTAAGTTTGAATTCGCGTGACCGTTTTTCTTCCTTTCAATGCCTGTCTACCTATTTAGTTTTCTACCTACACATCTATTTACTTTGCTATCCATGCCTTACTTGTTTATTGACGTTCAAATTGTTCTACTTACCTGCATGTCTATATCCTTATGTACATTTTTTGTCATTGTATATGTCGGTCTATTCGTCTATTGTAGATTATATCTTTCTCAATATGCTTGCTCTACTATCTACATGTTCGTCTCTTACTTTATTTTCTATACACATCTTTTATCTGCGTACTCCTTCTCTAGTTATATCTATCTGTATTTATTTGTTGATGTTACTATGAAGACGATATTCTACGTTATTCTCTCCCTCCTTCCTTTGCTAATGTGTAACGAAGAGAGGAATAAGGCGAAGGGCGAAGACGCGACAAGGGCGGAGAGAAGGACGCAATGGAAAAAAATCTGGTATCGTGCGCCCGTCAGATAACATTGGAAAATATATTAAATGGTGATTATATTCCCAAGGACATTATTTACGCGGCCTCGTGATGGCAACATGTCGATTTCACCTTGAGGTGCCAGTTATTGTTTTATTGTGGTGTGTTCTTTCTTTTTAATATCTACAAGCACTTTGTGACATGGGTGTCAGTGTTGCTAAGA
>NC_091589.1:26664260-26666760 GCF_042767895.1 Penaeus vannamei
CGACAAATAAGCCCATAAATATAAACACTTTTTTCCATATTCCTTTTCCGTTTTTCTTTTATCGTCTCGATGTTTTCTTCTTTCTTGTTCTCCTCTTTCTCATTCTCCTCTGCTTCCTCTGCCTCTTTCTCCTCTTCTTCTCCTTTTCCTCTTCAACTTTGTGCTGTACCATCTTCTTTCTCCACCTTCCTCCCCTCCTGTCTCTCTTACTCCTCCTTTTCCCTCTTCTCTTTCTCTTCTTATTATTTCTTTTTCATCTTCCTCCTCCGAATCCTTCCTCTCTTCCTCCTCCTTCTCCTCCTCCTCCTCCTCCTCCTCCTCCTCTTCTTCTTCCACCCTCTCCTCCTCTTCCTCCTCCACCTCCACCTCCTTCCCCGTCATCTAAAATTTACTCGACCTTGTTATATCAATGAATTTCAATACAACTCTATTTTACCTCTTCACCCTTGGCCCACTTTCTTTGTGCCTCCCTTCCTCCCCCTCTCCCTTTCTCTTTCACTCCCTCGCTCTCTTTCTCTTTCACTCCCTGGCTCTCTTTCTCTTTCTCATTCTCTCACTCTGACTATTAATGCCTTTTTTCTTTCTCAGTCTCTTTCCCCTTTTCTCATTCCTGTCTTCCCCTCACTTACAACCTCCCTCCCTTTGTCCCTCCCTCTCTCTCTCCTCTGTCCTTCCCCCTCTCTCCCTCTTTCCCTCCCTCTCTCCCTTGTCCCTCCCCTCTCTCCTCCTCCCTCTGTCCCTCCCCTCTCTCTCCCTCTGTCCCTCCCCTCTCTCTCCCTCTTTCCCTCCCCCTCTCTCCCTTTCCCTCCCCTCTCTCCCTCTTTCCCTCCCCCTCTCTCCCTTTCCCTCCCTCTCTCTCCCTTCTCCTCCCTTCTCTCTCTGTCCTCCCCCTTCTCTCCCTCTTCCCCTCCCCTCTCTCCTTTGTCCCTCCCCTCTCTCTCCCTCTTCCTCCCCCTCTCTCCCTTTGTCCCTCCTCTCTCTCTCTCCCTCTGTCCCTCCCCTCTCTCCCTCTTTCCCTCCCCCTCTCTCCCTTTGTCCCTCCCCTCTCTCTCCCTCTTTCCCTCCCTCTCTCCCTTTGTCCCTCCCCTCTCTCCCTCTGTCCCTCCCTCTCTCCCTCTTTCCTCCCCCTCTCTCCTTTGTCCCTCCTCCCCTCTCTCCCTCTTCCCTCCCTCTCTCCCTTTGTCCCTTCCCTCTCTCTCCCTTTGTCTCCCCCCTCTCTCTCCCTCCCTCCCTCCCTGTACCCCCCCCCCCTTGCATGAGCGCATCTCGCCCCTTATTCCAAAATTCATTCAGGAAGATCAATGGCGCTTCCTCGATGGTTCCGGAGTGAGGTCCTCCTTGCGCAACATTTCTTTCTTTTGTCGACATTTCCTGATGCTTTTTTTTTCCTTTCGCCTGAACATTCATTCCTTCTTTTTTTTGTCTGGGTCTTTTTTTTTTCCTATCGTTTTAAGCCTGAATCTCTTCGTCTTTTGTCTTCTTCCTCTGGTTGTCTTAATTTCTTCGTATTTATTCTTTCTTCTGGGTCTTTTTTTTAAATCTTAATTTCTTCATGATTTTTCTTCTGGGTCTTTTTTGTTTGTTTTAAGTCTTAATTTCTTCATGATTTTTCTTCTGGGTCTTTTTCCGTGTCCTCTTTGAGTCGTCCTCGAGTCTCGCTCGAGGCTGAGAACCCGCACTGCGTCCGTGTTACGCAAGCCTTGGCAGAGGAACCAGCTTGCGCGGAGGTTGACTCGCGTTGCTCAGGCTTGCGCCCAGGGTTGTTATGGGAGCTTGCGGCGTCGAGTGGCGTGCGCCCTGCTTGCATGCAATGACCCCGCGCTTGCCTTCGCGTGTCGCTCGAGGCGCTGCGGGCGCGTGCGGCCGGGTGCAACTTGCTGCTCAGTGTTATTTGCTTGAGTGTGTTTGATTTCCTGCTTGATTTCTTAATGACGTCAAACGGTAATGAGAAAAGATCATTAAAAGTAATAGAACATGACACGGAATCATGCGAGAAAGAGAGGGGCAAAGGGAAAGATGGACGGGAGGAGCTGGATAGCAAGAGAGACAGACAGACAGACAGACAAACAGACGAACACGAAGCAAAGGGCAGCGCCTTTCCTTCGCCTGTCTGTCCCAGTCGCCGTCCGTGTTCTCGGCCCGAAGTCCCCTGCGGTTATTTCCATTTTGCTTTTGTTTTCATCTCGTTGGTTGGAAAGGAAGGAGTGAAAAGGAGGAAGACACTAAACGAGAGAGAAAGGAAGAAATATATAGGTAGAGAAAGGAGGGAGTGAAGAAAGAAACAAAGAAAGAAAGGCAGAAAATAAGAAAAAGCATAATGCCTCGGCTTCCCCTTGAAGCTCCTTCGGCAGACCCCGAAGGAGGGAAATCTTGCGAGTCGGAGGAGTAACAGGTGTCTGTGCCTGACGCTGATCCGCCGTCAGCTCGGATAAAACCCCAAGTTATAGCAGATTTCCTCGAGGATTCTAGGGGATCAAGATATTTAGAACTGGCTATTTTG
>NC_091589.1:26691760-26694260 GCF_042767895.1 Penaeus vannamei
ATACGTGTTGTCAGGTCTACGGATGACAGACTTGAATTTAGTGTCACGGGAAGCACGCCAGTAAACCTTGTTTGTAACAGTCACTGAGCTCCGCTTTCGTTTCCACTTGGTGTTGTCCTCGCGGACCTGTTGTTGCCTTCCTCTTTCTCTCTCTCTCTCTCTCTCTCTCCCTCTCCTGTGTGCCTCATTCTTCGTCTTGCCCGCCGTCCCCCCTCGATCCCCAGGGCCGCCTCGAGCCCCCGCCCTGAGGGCTCGGGGCTCCTGGCGCAGGCGAGGGGAAGCCCCAGAAGGGCGTGACGTGACCTGCTCTTCCCCTGGCAGCTCGGCGGGGTCGGCCCGGAACAGCCTGCCGCCCCTCGACCTGCGGCGGCCGTCCGGCACAGCCCGCTCGCACCTCTCCACCGGCCGCCGCCCATCAGACCCGCCCATGAGGATGCCGACACGCCCACAGAGCTCCAGGTCGCAGGGCGTCCCTGCTCTGCCGCCCACGCACGCCGGCCGCGCCTCGCACTCCGTCCCCGGCACGCCCACCTCCAAGGGCACCGCCGACCGCCTGCCCCCGATCCGCGCCGCCCACTAGCCACCAGCGGAGGCGCGGGGCGGGCGGGGGGCGCCCGTGTACATAGTAGACGACCGTAGACGTGGACGTCCGGGCGGCCTTCTCGAGACAAGGGGCCGCCCGGCCGCCGCCCGCCAGCGACACGAGACGCGCGGGCGGGCGCCTCCACACGGCGTCGGTCCGCCCGCGGGGCCAAGGCCGCGGGCTTTTTCCCCGCGCAAAAGGGTTTTTTGGGATGATTTTCCCCTCCGAGAAGGACATTTTGAATTCCCTTTGAGAAGGACTTTTTATTTCCCATCTGAGGACAATTTTTTCCCCTCTAAGGACATTTTTGTGACAGTTTTTCCCTGGGCAGTGGCTATTTTTTCCCCCATCATCCATTTCCACCCCGAAGACGCCCGCACCCACCCGCCCCAGACCGGGCGGGCGCGGGCGTTCCTCTGCATCCACGACCAGCCTCCCGGTCGCCTAAATTCCTCCTCACAATCAGAAATCCTCACCAGAGTCCCTCGCGAGCGCTCAACACGTGCTCGTTCCTTTGCAAGATCCTGCAAGACACAATCACCCTCACCTCCCCTGAGAATGTAGCCTCAGTGTCACGTCTTGTTGCATGCCAAGCACAAATTAGAGGAAAGTCTAGAATCTAATGTATTTTTATAGAATATAGTTGAAGGCCCACACGCGTGTAGTTTATCACTCGACGAAGAACAAGACAAAGTCATTATTTTTTTGAATTTCTATTAACGTTGCATGAGATGCGATTTTTTTCGTTATGATTTGCAAAAGTGTGGAGGAAAAGTGCCATTAAGGCAATGAAATCTGCTCGTTCCCTTGAAGCCGAGGAAGTATGTCCCTGTGACTTGACCGCCGATTCCCTCAAAAGTCCCTAAAAGACTTAAAGGAGTAGCCCTTCCCGAAGGCCCGTAGTCGCCCCCAAAGGAAAGGAAGAGCACCTTGTTCGTTCCGCCCCCCCCTCCCAAAAAAAAAGTCCCGAAAGAGATGGGCTTCTCAAAAAGGCGCCCATAAAAGGAGGGAATCGCGGCGCTGCCGCTGTGGGCGGCGAGGAGGGCGCTGAGGGGGGCAGAGGGGAGTGGGTGAGGGTGGCAGGCCACCCATGTAAACCTCCGTGTGTGTCATGTGTATCTACACCCATGTACATACACCTCGGATCCCGCCGCTGCCCTGCTGCACCCGGAACACCTGCTGCTGTTCCTGCTGCGCCTGGACGTCCTCCCGCGGGGCCTGCTTCTGCCGCCTTCCTGGACGCGCCCGCAGCTCGGCGTCGTCGTCCGCGCCGGGCACGGCGGCCGAGTCGCGCGTGTGCTCGCTGCCGCCCATCTCGGGCGCCAGCGCGGACGCCGCCGACGCCCGCCTCGGGACCAGGAACATCAACGCCCTCGCCGCCAGGTAGGACGCCCGCGCAGCCCCGCGCGGGCTCTCACGCGCACGCGTAGGTATATATGTATAGATAATCTTTTTCTTTCGGAGAGTCCCTCGTGGGGTCCCCGCGACAGGTCTTTCTCCTCTGATTTAAAATGATCCTTGTCTTTGCATTATTATCATCGGTACTATTTTGATATATGTTATTGTTCTTCTCTTCTCCTTCCTCTTGTTCTTATCATCATCATCCTCCTCAAGTTACGATACAGCTGGGTCCAAGGCATCTTCGGGTCCCCAAGGCACAGGAGCTGACACCACTCAACGCTCATCTAGTGTCATCCTCAGCGTGTTTTGCTTGAGCAGATTGAGCGAGGACGACACTGATCGATTCACAGCACTGCAACCCGACGGACTCTACAATAATGCGGGGCCCTTCATCGGCAAGGCACTTGGTGCTGCCCGACGGAGAGCGAGGCAGAACTCATGTCTCAGGAGACGCGAGAGGCCTCGGAGGGGTGCCTTGGCTTGAGTGGCTGGTGACCGAAATCTACACTGATCCTT